>NC_058404.1:125268702-125336320 GCF_002201575.2 Neomonachus schauinslandi | reverse complement strand
TTCTTTCTTTCTTTCTTTCTTTCTTTCTTTCTTTCTTTCTTTCTTTCCTTCCTTCCTTCCTTCCTTCCTTCCTTCCTTCCTTCCTTCCTTCCTTTCTTTCTTTCTTTCTTTCTTTCTTTCTTTCTTTCTTTCTTTCTTTCTTTCTTTCTTTCTTTCTTTCTTTCTTTCTTCTTTTTTTTTGTGGATTCCCTGGGTTTAAGATGCTCCATAAGTACAAGGCGTTATGTTCACAACTCTTACTATATTTTTTCTTAAAAATCACAGTTTTTGTTTAAAGTGGTATGTAGGAGGGTTTTAGAAAACACATTTTATTCCCACTCTCTTGTTCTGTTCCCTCAGTACCATCTGGTACAAGGGAGGGCCTCGCTAATTGACACTAATGACTGGGAGATCCATTGCAAATTACTGAATTTTGTAGATTAGCAAACATGATTAGAAAAATCAAGGAGTCTGCATTGAACTAATATACTTTGTTGAGAACTGAGAAAAAAAATGAAACACGTTATTAGAGCTTAATCTTTTAATATAAATAGATACTTTATAGGGGTTGACTGTGCCATTAAGGAACACTGGAACATAATGTTCTGGGGAAGAAATTAGTTGTAATTTAAAAAGAAAATATCCTCATACTTTATGCTTTTTCTGAACTCTCCCCATAACCACACTACACATGAACCAGGCCTAGAGGTAGTGTCATCCCAGAAACTTAGAGGTCATCCAGTGTCATTTGTTCTAATGCAGGAAATGCACAGAGATTATTTTGTGTATGTGTGTCTCTTTATGTTGTGTCTTATTGCTTTATAATAACACTGCTTATGTTAATGGAAATTCTGTGGTTTGTAAACATTTTAAATGTCAGCTGGTGAGGCTCTTAATGTTTATTATTCTCAACTCCCATTCCTGTGCTATCCTTGCTCTTTATCAGGCAACAAAATCTTTCCCTTCCTCCTACACACCAGTGTAAATAGTTTAACACACAAAACCCATATATGCATACAACTTTCTCAGGCCCAGCTGTGTGTGCCTTCTGCGTCCTTCAGGAATTCAGTCATCAAGAGGGGTGACTGGAGGAGAGAGGGAGGGAGGGGGAGAGAGAATGAATGGAGAAGAAATAGTGTCAGCATAGATAGAGATTTATTTTTCTACCCTTAAGTATTGTCCTATATAATACTGTGTATTGTAAGGCCATACTAGTGTATGTCAGCTTCTTTTCAAATAAACAACCCTTTGAGATCAAGTTGAAGTATGGAATTTTGAGGTCCAGAGATTGTTTCTCTAACCTATCTACTTTTCTGGTCACAAGGAAACTGGGATGAAAAAGGTCACAGTGCCATTTCTGTCACTGGGATAGAGTCAAAAGCCAAGAGGAGGAGTATGCCCAGCAGAGGTGGTCAAGAAGAAGCCCCGGGTTCCCTCTCCTGCTGAGAGCTGCATTACAAAGCATCCTGGCTTGCAAGTTAAGGCTTCTGGTACTAGAACCCAGAGGAGCAAAGGATGGACATCTGATTGCCTAGATGATGGACATCTATTGCTTTAAAAAGACCAGGACCTTATTTAAGCTTTAACCTTTTTAAATTTGTCTAGGTTTCCTCTAATACAAGCTCTTAATCCACGCTTCTTTCTCTAAAATAAGTGATCTTTACAAATTAAAATTCAAAAAGTATGAAAGCAGTTATAAAATTTACTTTATTCTGGTATGTTTATGATTCAATTAAAAATCTATTAAACTTATTACAAGAAGGAAATTAAGAAAGAATGCAACTACATACCACAATTTTCCTTTTCTTACTGAATCTTTTGTAATCAAGTTCTTTTTTAAATTTTTTATTTCAATTCAATTTAGTTAACATATAGTGTATTATTAGTTTCAGGGGTAGAATTGAGTGATTCATCAGTTGCATGTAACACCCAGTGCTCATTACATCACGTGCCCTCCTTAATACCCATCACTCAATTATCCTATCCCCCCTTAATACCCTATACCCCCTCCTTAATGCCCACCCCCCCTACCCACCTCCCCTCTTGCAGCCCTCAGTTTGTTTCCTAGTGTTAAGAGTCTCTTATGGTTTGCCTCCCTTCCTGTTTTCATCTTATTTTATTTTTCCTTCCCTTACCCTATGTTTTTCTGTTTTGTTTCTTCAAGTTCTGTTGAACTTTCTCATTTCTTACCAAGCAAGTTGGAAAAGATTAGAAGAGATTATCTCAGTCTTAGATACTAGGTGGATTTAGCTTTTTTCCCCTCTTCATTGTAATTCTTTAGAGTACTCTCTCTAATGTTGTACTCTGTTTTCTGCTGTTTTAAACACTGTCAATACTTTTGTTTGAAGGCAGATTTGCAATGAGAATGTCATGAAACTTGAGACTCCTAAAAAGATTTTAAGTCACGAAATGTAACTGACTTAGTCACTGAATGGGTTATACTTGTAATAACGAAAACCTCACATTTCTTTCTAGCAAATATGTATACTTAGATTTATTAAAATTAACCCAGAGAAATATTTGATAAAAAGATGTCATTCATTCATGCTCCTTAAAAACAAATGAAATAAAGCAAAATGTAATAATTTTTGAGCACTTAATAGGTACAAAAATCTTCAGCGGTAGGGAAAAAAATCAATCTGCATATGAATAGCTAGAATAATGATTTTTTTTTTTTGGTCTAGTTTTCTAGGACAAAATGTATCCACTTCACAGCATACTTTTTTTTAAGTTTATGTTGGTTCATTTAACTGAAAGAATTGGGAAAAACACATTACAACAGAGGGGTTAATTGCCTACGTTTGCAGCAGAAATGCTTGACAGGCTGTGGCAGCACTGAATTGAACAGAAAACACACTAAGAGTTGGGGGATACAGACTTTAAAAACTATGGTGGATGAGGATGTGTATCATATTCTCAGGAAAGTAAAAGGAATCACCGGTGTACCAACCAATAAAAGGAAAAAAAAAAAGCATGGAGAGAAACTGTGATCTCTTTTACTATGGAAAATATTCTCTATATATGAATAGATAAATTGGTGAAGGAAGAACTGATGCTGAATGCTGTCTGGTGCTCCTGTCTGTCTTTGCTGCCGTTGAAAAGCAGTCATTGCTAGGAACTTGAGAGCTATTTCTCAGCAGTCACCATAATGTTTACCCTCAGGGATTTGGGCCCAACAACTTCAGCAACCAAATTGGCTTAAAGACATTTCATCTCAAAAGGTCTCTGTCATGTTCAGAAAGAGCAAATCATCTTTAATCTACTGTTTAAATTGAAAGTGAAAGACAGTAGACATTAACCTGAGGTCTCCACTCCAGTCTCATTGCACAATTGCATTAAAATGTCCTGGTTAGGATGACAGTCTATAACAACACTGCTTCTGCTTTCAAATATTAATCATTCTCTCTATAGACCTGGATGCTGGTATGCAAGTGAAGACACATTAAAACAAATGCAGGTGATAATCAGGATATTCCATTCAAGCCTTGGGAAATGTCCTAAGCAGTGGGGAAAAATATTGGGACCAGAAAAGGACCTTAATATTCGTATAGTCGGACTCCTCCATCCTTACACAACACACGTCTTCTTTGTCTCAAATTCTCTAATGTGAGTATATATTATTCCCATTTCAAAGATAAGAACACTAAGACCCACATTTCTCTTTGTTATAACTTGATGTATTAATATTCTTAGTAAAATAGAACCAAAATTGAAGAGACGATGAAATAAATCATCAAGGAATACACAGAAGAAATTAACTTCTGAGCCAGGCTTATAACTTTGAGCTCTTTGGTCTCAGGTTTTTGTTTAATCTGTCATATCCTACTGCTTCTTTCTTTTAATTATCCATGAATTCTTCTAAAAGGACTGTGTTCCAGCCAAGATGTTAGCTAGAGCAGCGTTTCTGAAACCGTGTGGACACAAAATTGTTTTTGGTACAATGTGAGGCATATGGTCCCAGGGTATCTAGTGGCGAGGGGCGTGGGCTGTTGGTGGGGTGCTGTGAGGTTCACTGCCATCATGATCTGCTTACCACCTTGTCCCAGCGGCTTCTGGCATTTGTAATATCCGTCACTTAGACTGTAGCTATATGTTCAGCGTCATCCAAGACTATCACATAAATCACTCCTTCGACAATAGTAGGTAAAGAGTCCTAAGGGAAGAAGTACATGCTCAACAACAAGTCATTTTAAACCTTGGGGCTTCTCTGGCTTTGAGTCCTTGGTTCACAATGATCAGTCTCAAAAACTTCTGGTCACTTGTGGTATGGAAGGGAGAACAGGGGCTGGAGTTTCAGTTAAGCGGTTGTACTTGACAATTTTCTTAATCTCTCTGAGACTTACTTGTTTCTTAGGTAAAAACACATTTTATAAAACCCAATATACAAAGTTGCTTTGAGGACTGAATATGACAATGCTCCTGACACAGCCCCTGATAGAGTGAATCTCACTAAATGTTTGTTGTCTGTGGCCTTTTCTTTTTATTTGCAAGACTGTACCTGAGTCTGGATGTGTGTGTGGTGGTGGCAGAGAGTGTGATTTCTTCCAGGTGGTATCCGCAGCTCCCAGGAAATGCTTAGAACCTGGCAGGAGCGCAGGAGAGGAGATGCCTCCTGTCCTAACAGCCTTTCCTTGTTCCCAGTGCTCCCCACACATGGACCCTTTCCCCTTTCCCCTTGCTTCTTTCAAGCTCCTTCCCGCATCATTTTACAAGTGCTCCTTTCTTTGCTAAAATGCTGGGCCCCCAGCTCTTCGTATGGTGGCCTCCTTCTTGTTATTTCGGCACCAGCTTAATGGCTTACCTCTTTGATGAAGCCTTCTCAGTTATATTTATCTATAAATAGCTTCCTTCTAAGTGAGGAGTCTGCTCCAGGGCCAAATCTTCCATGTGATCTTTCAGGCCCAACTGCAATTATAAAACATTATCTGTCAGGCTTCATGAAGTAGAGGTGGGGGATGGCCTTCTGCACACCACAGCCAGGGCACTGCAATTTTCTAGAGGGAGTTGCAGTCAAGACTTGGTACCCATCCCCGCTCCATGGCCAGCCACGCTCATGCTCTCATACACACCTCTGCATTCCTAGCTTGGGCTCCTCCATTTGGAGCCCTCCTTATCGGGGACCTTGGCAGAGGCACATATACCTTGACTCAGTACCTTTCTCCTCCCAGTCCTTCCCCTTCTCCCTCCTCTCGGTCCATGGATCTATAAAGAGAAAGGAGCCTTTTCTACAGGGCACTTTTTTAGTGAGATGATTTCCCCATCTGTGCTTCATCCACCCGACCCTTGCCTTATGCGGTTCAATGGGGGAAAATGCAACAGTGGTGAGCCGTGCTTTTTTTTTTTTTGCCTTTTGCTTACACTGTTACAGTAAGTGAATAAAGACCTGATTGTTACTCTCAGTTTGGCTCCTTGTCCTAATTGACCACCTCCATACTTGATTGTTTGACACGAAGAACTTATCACTATTTGAAATTATCTTGTTTGTTTGGTGGTCTTGTTTACTGCCTCCATTTCTGATTTGAATGCAAGCTACTTCATTCAAGGTACTTGAGATTCAAGCTACATGACCTTGCCTGCTCCATCTACTGCTACACCTGCAGTAGCTAGAAAAGTATCCGGCATATACTAGGTCTTGAATAAAAATATGAACACTGAATAAATGGCAGCTACATCCTGGTAAACTACTTCATCTGGGCTCTTCTCAGCAGGGAAATCTGTGTGCACCATGCTTTTCACAAGGATAGAAAGAAGATTCAAGCCTTCAATACCAGTTCTCAGGTCTTCTTCATTTTCCTGATGTAAGATCTATATTTTATCATATCCATATCCTACCTGCCTAGATCTTCATCCACCGCCTCTGGTAGGACCACTTGAAATTATATTCCCTATAATGCATTATGTTCTACACTTGTAATTTCTATTGCCTTGTCTGCTAATGTTTGCTAGTTGGTTAGGACATTCCTCAGTTGCTTGTTAATTGTGTCGCTTATTAAATACTCTATCTGTATAGGACTTTCCTCCCCCATGTCCTGGGAAGCCTATACTTGACTCATTTCACTTGTTAGAAAAGGACATTAAACTCTAAAACAGAGTGAGCAAATTATGGGCAATGGGTCAAATCCAGAATGTGGCCTATTTTGTATACTTCTGGGGCTAAGAATGGATTTCACTTTATTTATTTATTATTTATTTATTTATTTATTTATTTAAGAGCGGGCATGTGAGCAGGGGGGAGGGGCAGCGACGGGGGGAGAGAGAATCTTAAACAAGCTCCATGCCCAGTGCAGAGCCCAACACGGGGCTCCATTCTCAGGACCCTGATATCATGACCTGAGCTGAAATCAGGAGTCGGATGCTTAACCAACTGAGGCACCCAGGCGCCCCTGAGACAGAATTTTTTTTTTTTGAAGAATAGTTTTTTTTTCAAGAATTGTTTTTAAAAACAAGAAAAAAGGACAGAAACAGCATAGCATATGGTCAGCCTAAAATATTTGCTATCTGGCCCTTTTCAGGAAAAGATCACTGAACCATGCTCTAAAATGCATCCAGCCAACTCCAGAGGTTCTGACACCCACCGATCCACTTGCTATCAGCCAAAAGGCTGCACTGATATGGACAGCTAACCTTCAAAGAAGCCTATTTCCCTAATTATAGGAGGAAGTAGCACTACCATCCTGGCTTCTGTATCAGGAATTTAATCTTTTCAAAGTGGCTTCCATATATAAATCTGGGGACCAAGTTTTACTTGCCACTTTATAAATAGTAAGCAAACCCTACTATGCATTACATCTGTTCTTCTAATCAGAGCAGACAGTTTGAGGTCTTCTTTGGACTTGAAAGTACAGTGCTTGGTCACCAGCTCTCTGCACTTTAGGCCCTGGTGGCAATTATTCACAGCAGATTACTAGGGAGTTTATAAGCGATCATTAATAAAATAGTACTAGGATGAGTTTCTAAATTCATGTCGGCAAATAGGAGAAGAGTGGGCCAAGGTGGGAAGCCAAGAGGATTATGAAACCAAGAAAGTCAATTTCCCAAGGCATATTCATCAGAAATATAAAACTGTGTAACCTCCACCGAATTTTCAGATGTTTTGATAAAAATTCCTGAAAAAAGAATTGACTGCCTTTACAAAGTATAGTAGTATCCTTTTGGCTGCAAAGAGTAGTCATCTTCATTAATTTAACAAATATTAATTGAACATCTACTGTTTACCAGGCACTGTTCTAGACAATGGAAATGAAACAGCGAACAAAATAAGTTTCTCATCTTGTCCCATTTTTTTAACATGGGAGACTGGCATGTGTCAGGTAGCAGAAAGTGTTGCGAAGGTTAACAAAACAGAATAAGGGAGATAGGGGGAGTCAAAGATTGAGTGTTGCTTTTTTACCTAGAGAGTTTAAGAAAAACCTGGCTGATGAGATGACAGGAGAGCAGAGAGAAGAAGGAAGTGTGAGAGTTGATATTGGGACAAGCATTTCATGCAGAAGAAAATGCAAAAGCCAAGACACTAAGGTGGTAAGGTTGGTCTGTTCAAAGTCAGTGCCACTGAGTAGAGGAAGAAGAGGAGAGTGGAGAAGGCAAGGTCAGAGAGGAGGCAGGGAACCAGATCTGAAGGACCTTATTGCCTTTTATTCTGAATGAGATAGGGAGTGGCTGGGGGCTTTTAGCATGGGAATGAAATGATCTGATTTAGACTTGAAAATGGTGGTTGAGACTTATCTCTGTGGAGAATAGATCTGGGGGACTGGGATTTTAGTTAGAAGGCCATTTCATGGCAATCCCAGAAATGATGAAGGTCAGGCCCAGCATGGTGGCAGTCAAGACAGTAAGGAATGATTAGGAACAGACTATATTTTGAAGCTATAACTTAAATGTTTTTTGATGGATTGGATGCAAGGTATGAGAGAAAGAAAGGGTCAACAATGACATGAAAGATTTTGTCCATAACAAATGGAATGATGAAATTGACATTTGCTGAGATGGGGAAAAATGTGGAAGAAGCAGGTTGGGTGGGGTAAATAAAAAGTTTGCTTTAGGACTTCTTAATTTTGCGCTACCTATTGGACATGTAAGTGGAGTTGTGAAAGACACCAATGGATGTACAACGTCTAGGCTAGAGATATCTATTTGGGGGTTGACATTTTATAGTTTATACTTAATGGCATGGAATGGAATGAGTTCTCCCAGTGACTCAGTATCTTTAGAGACAAGTAGATGTCTGAGAACCAACCTCTGGGTTGTATACGTACAGGATGTAGAGGAAGAAGCAGGAGAGACTGAGAAGGACCAGTCAGTAAAGGGGCCACTAAGAGAGATGTGGGTGAAGAAACTATGTGAAGAGAACACGTATGATCAATTCTGTCAAATTCTGTTAATATGGACTAAAATGAAAATTGGATTTAGCAATGTAGTGGCCAATGGTAACTTTTGGTGGAGCGGGGGGTGATGTAGTGGATTTAACAGAGAGTGAGAGAAGAGAATATGGAGCCAATTATTCTCCTAAGTAAATTACTCATTAAAGGAATTTTATGATAAAGTAACATAAGAGAACACGGATAACAGCTAGAAGGAAAATATCTTCAAGGGAAACATTTTTATTTTTTTATTTATTTTTATTTTTATTTTTTTTAAAGATTTTATTTATTTATTTGACAGAGAGAGAGAGAGCGAGAGAGGGAACACAAGCAGGGGGAGTGGGAGAAGGAGAAGCAGGCTTCCCGCAGAGCAGGGAGCCCGACGCGGGGCTCGATCCCAGGACCCCGGGATCACGACCTGAGCCGAAGGCAGACGCTTAACGACTGAGCCACCCAGGTGCCCCAAGGGAAACATTTTTAAAGAAAGATATTTTAGTATTTGGATGCTGATGAAATGAGTAGTAAAGGAAATATTTTTAAAAAGTGGAAGAGAAAGGGGACAGTGACTGGAATGGTGTCTTTCAACGTGTGGTGCCCAGAGACAGGAGGGACTGGCCTTTGAGAGGTGCATGAAGAGTGCCTCCATGATAACAGGAGAAATATAGCTAGACTATGAAATGTGGTGGTAAGAGTGGGTGGAAACTCTTCTGATTGCTTCCGTTTTCTCAGTGAAATAGGAACCAAGTTCATCAACCAAGAAAGAGGATGGGAGAGAAAGTACTGCAGGCTCAAAGAGTGATTATGGAATGAATGTGAGCTAGGTAAAGTCCAGGTTGGGAGCTGGGGCCAGGTCAGGAGAGAGGCCACGGTAGCTGCTTATGGGGCTATAGTTCGACAAACACTGCAAATAGAACAGAAGCCCAAGGGTGTTACACCTGTCAAGGGATCAGGCCACCATTAAGCTTCAGGCACAGACAATGTTACAGAATGAACTAAGCTGGGCAAACATGAATACTTAGATGCAACCTCAGTTCTCCATTTAATAGTAGAAAATAATACCTATCCCAATTTTGAAAGGCCTCAGGGTGACATCTCTGGCTCTGGGATGGTTGTTGATTCTCTAACCCTCCCAACACATGGAAGTCACTTAAATTTAGTGTCTCTTCCTTTGTGGGGAATGAACATGAGGGTAAGGCAGCAGTGTGAAGAGCATTGGGAAAAATATGTAAGTGGTGAGCAATTAATTACCTTTCAAGACTTACATTTCCTGTGTTATTTTAATGGAGCAACAAATCCTGTAAAGCAAAAGAATTTGGGGTGAGAGAATAAGATCTTAGCACTTCCATGAATCTTCTTTCTTTAATTGGTTTTAGAGTTAATCTCTCTAGACCATCTCTCTGGGACCCAAGTTAATAATTTGTCCAGGGTTTTGCAAAATTAATTTCCAAATTATATTTCCAAACAATTCCCAAGATTATATTTTGGAAAATATATCAGATGAATCCTTGTTAACATCACCATTTCATTGTTAGTTTGTTTATTTTCTTAAGATATGGATATAGAGGGACACCTGGGTGGCTCAGTCGGTTAAGCGGCTGCCTTCGGCCCAGGTCATGATCCCAGGGTCCTGGGATCAAGTCCCACATCGGGCTCCTTGCTCAGCGGGGAACCTGCTTCTCCCTCTCTCTCCGTCTGCTTGTGCTCTCTCTGTCAAATAAATAAAATCTTTAAAAAAAAAGATATGGATATAGAAATTAAATGTGTGCTTATTTTTATCTACAAATATTTTGTAGAGACTTATTTATCATCACTGCAGCTTTATATTTGAAGTGAAGTGACTTGAGAACTGGAAGAGCATGGTGTTACAATCACTCCTTCAAGTAAATTTTATGAACAAGAGGGAATTTTTAAAATGCTAGAGTTTCTACTATATTGTTTTAAATTTGTACTCTTTATGAAGTTTTTATTTCATTTATAATCATGTTAAAATTAGTCTTTTTCTCTTGTAACATTTTTAAGTATTAGAAAAGCCTTCATACTCAGTGGGCTCTAAACATCAATCTGTAACATTTAATAGATGTATTGCAAGTACAAAAGGCATATTCTCATCAAACTCTGGATATAGAATTTCCCTGCATTTTATAGCTTATAATTTTATTTTCTCATTACCCAGTGAGAATATTGTTCAAGGTTAGACTTTGTTATTCCATGGTTCTATATTCAACATAATTGATATTTGGATTAGATAGATGTTGTTGAATGGCTTGTAACATATAAGATTTAATCAGGAGGAATCATTAGTTCACAGCTGATTTTGATGCATACCAAAATTAACCAAAGCTTCCAGTTAAAATTTACAAGTAGGTATTACAGGAGATATATTATAAATCTATTACATTACAGTAGATTACATTAAATTAAAAAATTAAAGTAGATATATTATAATAGTTGTATTATAAAAATTGTAGTAGATATATTATAAATCTATTTGCTGCTGTCTACCATAGAATCGGGTTGTATAGGGAGAATTCTTGGACTGGTGTACCCTGTATATGTTGCTTAACCAACCAGACCTTCAGTTTCTTCCTCTGGACATTAAGGGAATAAATGAGATGACTTTGTAATCTAAGCTTCCCTGACTCTAAGATCCCATGGATTCATCTGAAGTCACATTAAGTCTGCACATTTAAAAGAGAGGTGTATAATATAAAAGGTATCTACTAGGTAAACAAGACTAACCTTTCCTAGCCAATTAAATGTTTCTTAGATTAATTATTTATTCTTTTCATTGCCACCACTTTATTTGTGAAACTAAGCATCTGGACTTCTGAATTGGGTTCTAGGTTGGATTTTGTGGTGTCTATTCTGTACTCCAAGAACAGGTTGTTCATTCATTCATTCATTCAACAAATATTTATTAAATATCTAGGATGTTCATTCCAAGCACTATTTTGTCTTAGCAGATACAGAAATGAACAAAACAGAGGAAAACACTTTACTTCATAGAGCTTAGATTCTAGTGAAGAAAGACAATAATAAACCAGTAAAATATACACGTGTTGAATAGTCACAAACAGAATGAGGAAAATAATTAGGGTTGAAATTTAGGGAAAACCGGGCGGCGGGTAGAGGTATAATTTCAAATAGGATGATCAGGAGAGTCCCACTGATAAAATGACTTTGTAACTGAGACTGGCCACACGTTTATTGTACCACGTTTCATGAGTGTCAGAAAATGTCACCAGAAGGCATTTATAAGAGAAGGAAAAATGTAGAAACACAAACTCAAAACTCAAGATTAGAGTCAAGTAGAGGAGATGAACAAATAAAACAGGCAGTAAATAAAAGAGGTGTCTAAGATGTAATGCCAAAAATATGAGTCCAGATTCATTGTCTATCACTTTCCGGTTGTGTAGTCTGGGAAAATTACTTAACATTGCTAAACTTGAGTGTGTTCATCTATAAAATTGAGATTATAACCCACACCTGTGTCCTCAAATAAATACAAAGTTTAAATGTGCTTGTACATTTGTTTGTTTGTCTCTCATAGACTTAACGTGGTAGCCAGCATATGATGAGTTGGTACTTAGTATGTGTTCAACGATTACATAAAAGAGCAATAAATAATTTTCTAAGAAGTGGCTTTTGTTTTATAGTCTTACCCATTGTACACAAACAGAATTTTTTCATGGTAAACCTTGGTTAAGCCTTTTAAATTTATGCTTCTTTTTTGAATTATCTGAGCTATAAAATAATCTGAGCACAGTAGCAACTGTGAATTGAAAACAAAACCAATCTTACTAACAACACTGATTAAAATGTTAAATCTGCTCTGTAAATATAAGTTTCTATAAACGAAAATAAATGTTAACATTAAATCTGCAGTTATTTTTGTTAACCTCAAAGCTCCCTAGGTGGTGGGAAAGAGTGTTATTTTACAAAATGAATGAGTCTATTTCCTTGTGCTATAGGAAGGTTTTAATTTTGATGACAATGAAAGGCATCCCTAGTACCCAGGTAACAGCTATTTACATATTGGATTGGAGTTTGCAGTTCCAACCATTTTTAAATAGAGTAAAATAAGCTGTGCCTCCTTTTATGCTAAAACCGGGTTAATCAAAAGCATCAATCAATTTCATACTGTAAAAGAAGTAGTATGAAAAGAATACAATATAAGTACTCTATATATTTATTTTGCTACTCAGCCATGTAGGACAAATATGTGCTACTATATAGTATCATACAGGCAAAATGATGTTACTTTTTATCTCACATTTTCACATCTTGTAGTATATTTAAATTAAATTAAGAGCCAGGTTTAGGATTGCATAAAATGCCACAATTCTTCCATTACGTTTCCATACCTAGTCCATTTCCAAAATGGCAAACTGGATACAAATAAAGTCAGGAAAACTGTTTTTGATGCATCTTAGCTTGCATCAAAAAATACTGAAATAAGCACTTAAGGCAAATAGTTGCCTTTCAAGCTATACTAGCTTTTTTCCTCCTCACAAAATCCATCAGCTTTTGAAGAAGAGTAAGTCATTCATTTGAAAACAAAGGTCATATCAGAAAAAAAGACAGTACACGCATGACTAACAAAATCCTCTCGTTCATGAGAAAAGTTTTATTTAAATTTCAAATCAGTAGTGAACCTTAACCAAACACTTTTTGACCAGGAAAGAAAATGAACGCTGTATTTCTATGGAGATAGTTTGTGAAGCATAACGTATGATAGATCTTATCTTTCTTATGACCTTGCTTACCACTTGAAGGTGCCGTAGGTCATGAAAATGTACAGCACAACTCATAATGTTTAATTCACTTTATTAGTACTCATTATTCTGTATTGTGCCAAATAAGTAATCCTTGAAGCCAGTCATGATGATTTCATTGCCCCTTTTTTTTTAAAGATTTTATTTATTTATTTGAGAGAGAGAATGAGAGAGAGCACATGAGAGGGGGGAGGGTCAGAGGGAGAAGCAGACTCCCTGCCGAGCAGGGAGCCCGATGCGGGACTCGATCCAGGGACTCCAGGATCATGACCTGAGCCGAAGGCAGTCGCTTAACCAACTGAGCCACCCAGGTGCCCAATTCCATTACCCTTAAGCAAACCCTTGTATTACATACTGGGATATACTTTTTTGATGGTTAAAAACAAGCTTTAATAGCAGTTGTTAGCAAACAAATGTAAATCATATTGAATCCCAGAAATGAACTATTCTTTGTTTTCAAGCATAGTGCAGAGCTAATGTCACTTAAATACTTTATATCCAGCATCTTTATTTGCAACATTAGCTAGCCATCTTTGATTTTTTTTTAATATATATTATACAGCCAGCTTGGGAAAATGCTTATAAAAATACATTATACAAAACTAAAGTTAGTAGATCATTTGGGAAATAAAAAGTAACATGTTAGTAGAGGTGGAGGTTATTGAAATTTTCCATCTGAGTGTGACTGAATTAAGCTCTCCAGATAAAATTTGACATTGTAAGAAACACAGAAAAGGTAGTCATTTTAATATTTTCAAGTTCTGGATATTAAGCATTTTATGGATCAGATAATTAATTATATTTTTCACTTGCTGTCAAATGGTTGGTATTGTGTGTGGCCTGCTATCCTGGCAAATCTTGTGCTGAGGCCACTAACTATGTGGTTTGGACAACGTGTTTTCATTTGGATTACATCAAATCTACAGAATTACCAAACTTCTAATAAATACAACATATCACTGGAGAATAATAAAATATGACTTGTTGGAGGTGTCTTAGAGGCAGAGAGCCTTACACAGCACACATTTTCCACATACAACTTCTGAACCAGAATTGGGCAGATAGAAACCAAAATACATCATTTATGGATACAGTGAATATAGGAAGACTTGGCTTATATTTGAAGGCAAGAGGACTTCTTACTATTTAACGCAAAGTAGGTGGGATTCTTCCCATAGGGACTTCTTAGAGGAGCAGAGTGGAGTGAAAATATCCTTGGTATGGGTTTGTACCCCTATGAGAAAGAGAAACAGAGGGATGGAATTGAGTACTCAGTATCACCTTCCATGCTTACAAGTTAGAAAATCATTCCACCTGAGATGGAGTCAGAATATGGATGAGGACTGCGAGAATATTAGCCAATGAAGTCTCTCTCCACATGCAAGGAAATACCACTAGTGGATAAACAGGCTAGCCCTTGCTTCCCCTATAACCTCTCTTGGATATGGGATAATGGAGCCAAATAAAGAATGGTGCAAGGTAAACAATGACTCGGTGATCAAAATTGCTACTTTAATCAATATTTATCAAGTAGTTGTCATGAGCAAAGGATAATGCTTTATACAGATATTTGCAGAGGTCAAGCTCAATAAATATTTAATAATAAAAGAATGAAATAAAAGTTCCAGCTGAACATAAAAATCAAAGTCAATTGTTAACTGAGCTAATTGGTACTGATTCCAAATCTTTGTTTGGGTCTTGGAAAAAGAAAAAGAAAACAAGCACTATTCAGAGCTCCAATTTGCCCTGTCATGTGTATAGTATCTTTATTTCTTTTGTGGTAGATGGCAAAAAATGGTCTCAGTTCTTCCATGCTTCATGTATCCAGTATTTGTCATCTAACTTTGCAGTGTTCTGGAGTTGACCATATGGCTTGTTTGGGTCAGTGGGATAGCAAACATGACCAAACAGAAGCTGGAAAACTGTTTGAATGAACAAGCTTGATGTCTCTCTTGCATTGCTGCCATCACCATGCCTAGTCTAGAACATGCTGGAATCTAAGAAATATGTAGTAGGGTCAAATTATTTCAGTTGTCCTATTCGAGGCCTGCCTAAGTCCAATGCCAATAAAGTGAGTGCAACAAAATTCAGCAGATCCAACTAGAAAGCAACCCAGGCTCTTGGGCATTGAAAGTTTATTGTTATTTGTCACTGAGGAGTTGCGTGTGTGTGTGTGTGTTTTAAGATTTACTTATTTATTTGAGAGACAGAGAGAGACAGAGATAAAGAGAGAGGTGGGGGCAGGGAAGGGCAGAGGGAGAGGAGAGAATCCCAAGTGAACTCCCCACTGAGTGCAGAGCCCAACTCAGGGCTCCATCCCAGGACCTGAAATCATGACCGGAACCTAAATCAAGAGTGTGAGACTCAGCCGAATGAGCCACCCAGGTGCCCCTTGTGGTTCTTTTTATACAGCATTATAGCAGCAATAGATAAATGCTAAAGCTTCTTTCCATTCTGTCTTCTCCCCTTTCTCTATCCTTCATTTTCTTCCTTCCTTCAATGATAAATCAAAATTTATTCATCATATGCTGTTTGCTAAGCATTATGCAGAGAACTGGAGATGCAAGGATAATAAGACATTAACCCAATCACTTTATCTTTATCTCTATAATCCTTGTCAATTTTCTCTCTACAATCTATGCTCTCTTATGACTATCAAAGTCAATAGGCTATAAAATTAAGTGACTATCTGCAGCCAAGGATAATTTTGTTAATTGTTGAATTCAAAGCCCTTTGAGCATCTAAATAATAATAGACAGTGCTTAGTCATTACTTTTATTGTTGGCTCTAGCTTCCTGTCCTAAAGCCTGGGCACAAAGCCATGTGCAAATCTGTAAGGTCGTTGGTGTCTGAAATGTTTGGCAAGAAAACAGATAGAGTGGAAGATACTTTAATCATAGGAGTTGCCAGAAAGAAAATATGTATGACTGTGGGACTACATGAGATATGATGGTATAACTATCTATACTAAATGTCATACTTTTAATGACCTTATAGAAAAAGACCTAAAGCACATAGATTCATATTTTAATTAAAATCTTTTATTATAAAGACTGTCTATATAATACAAATATGTTATATATAAATTATAATGATATATTTTATAATATATAAATTACTTTTATATATAAAATATATTTATATACATAAAGAAAAGTATATAATTTAATGCCATATGCCTATTAACCCAGACTCAACAATTATCAATTTAAGGACAATTTTGTTTCATCTATATCCATACTTTTCTTTCTAGATTTCATTTTGAAACAAATTCTGGTCAGCGTTTAATCTTATTTATAAATAGTCAGTGCATATACCTAAAAGATAAAGTCTTAAAAAAACAGTAATACCATTACCACACTTAAAAATAATACTTCTTAATATTAGCAAACTCCACAGTCCACGTTCAAATATTGCCAATCATCTCATAAATGTTCAAAACGAGAGCCAAAAAGGTTTCATGCATTGTAATTGGTAGACATATTTTTATGTCTCTCAATTTTAAATGATTAATTCTTCTTTCTCCCTTGCAATTTATAGTTTGAATAAACAGTCATTTATTTGAATTCATGACAGCTTGAATTTTGATGTGGAATCATATAACATATTTCTCTGACTCTTGTATTTTCTGAAACTTGGACGTTAGATCTATGGGCATGACCATATTTAGGTTAGATTTTCTTGCAAAATACTTCAGAAGTAGTTTTGTCTATTTCCATCAGGAAGCACTGATGCCTCTCTAAAATGTATTAATTAACTAAATCCACCAATTCATTAAAGACTGCAAAATGGTGATATTCTAATTATATCTCTTTCTCTTGTTAACAAGCTAGAACATAATTATAAAGAGAAACTTCTCAAGACATATTTGGTTACCCTGGGATTCAGTTGGTACAGGAAAAGGTGGATAAATTTTTCATTCTGTATTAGCCAGTTTTCGAAATAATGAATTGGTGATTTTGCATCTTCCATAAGTGAACAATGACTTTTCTTTCTCTTTCCCCTTTCTGTTGTTTCTTATTTTTTTTAAAAGAACCTTAATGATCCATGGATTTAATCATATTTGATTTATTTTAATTCTTTGGTCAGTGGGAGATCCTTCAAATTGGCTATCGAGTTCTTTTATTTAAACACCAGTAGTCTTTGATGCTTTCCTTTGCTTTCTGGTTGGCAAAACATGATAGACTCATTTTGTACATCTTTTTCCCTAGAACTGGAATCAGACAGTTCTTCAAGGAGCCCCGGACACTTTTGTATGGAAAATTATATTAGAGATGACAGTCCTAGCACTGGTAGCATCATGCAACTAAATTCATCATAGTTTCTAGGCCTTTTCCATGGGACAGCTAACAAATGCATGCATAATACTTAATGACTTCATTCAGACTCTTTGAATTCAAATTTAGGACCATTTGAATTAGAAGTGTATATACAACCTCATTGATCTCCTATCAACCAGTGCTAGAAATCCATTTTCCCAATGACTCCAATATAATTACTCTTTGGCTTTATTCTACAATACACATATAACACTATCAGTATCAGAAAGACACTGTCAACACTGTCACCAATAATTTGATCACACAAAAAAGTTTGAAATTATTTTTTTCAGTTTGTGTGTGTGTGTGTGTGTGTGTGTGTGCGTGTGTTTAGGATATATGCCAATTAGGAATATGCAACCAAAATCTGTGTTTAGTCATTTGAAATAATTCCCTCTTTGGTTATGCCAGGAATGGACTAAATAATTAGAATAGATCAATATTTAAAGGTTAGCCTCAGATTTCAAAATATTTCCGTCGTTTGAACTTTCCATCATAATTATTTAAATTAGTTTCATTATTTTAAAGTCAAATTCACAAACAAGATGTAGTAATTAGTCTCCAAAATGGCCCTTAAGCATCTTTGCCTCCTGGTATTCATGCCCTTGTATAGTTCCCTAAGGTTAATCAGTATGACCAATAACATCCTTTGAAAGTGATGATGTGGGACTTCTAAGGATAGGTCATAAAAGACATTGTGGCTTCAGCCTTCATCTTTTGAATCACTCATGGGGAGAAACCAGCTACCATGTCTAATGCATTTCTCAATAGTTTGTTAAAGGGTGCATCCTTTGGGCCCCCTCAAAGAATAGAGTGTTTAGTGTGCAGTTGCACATAATATATCTACTTCCACATGTGTCTTCTTAAGCCTTCTGATTCCTCCCTACACGTTATAACAAAGAAAATCAACTTTGTTGCATATAGGCTACTCTCAAATCCATGTTTTAGTTTAAAGCAGTTTGCTAGAGCTGCTTTTATCGCTGGAGCCACCATATTAAATCCAGTCTGCTATAAGATGTGCATCTGTATCAATCACTTGGTATGATAAAAAATTATATTCTGTCCTCTGTGGTTTAACACTCTTAGAATTCATTAGCACCTGCATATATTTTCCAAAGTTTCTGGTGATTTAAATTAACAAAACATTGCAATCACTATGAAGTATAAACTATCTTCTTCTTAGTTAGACTTCACTCCTGTTTTCTTCAAGCCTACTAAATTTGACACGAAACATAAATCTACAGGCAATAATGGGTGGTTTGGGTGGATCTTGCAGTGTACAGCATTTCTTTACATGTTACTGCCTCAGTAAGTTTATTACATGGTCTTCAAGCAAGGAGAGCTAGTTTCCTCAGACATGGGAGGAGGTGAAGCATTCCCTGGTAAAGAAGACTTAGAAAAACTAGCAGGTTCAGGATGTTCAGCATTATTCAAGTTCACCCATGTGTTTCCATTCCAAATCATAGTGTCCCAGTCTTTCCCAATCAGTGCTCTAACTTTCAGTTAGAAATCTGTAACTTCAATTTATACTGTACTTTTTCCTGAGCCAAAGGCAGACGCTCAACCGACTGAGCCACCCAGGCGTCCCCTATACTGTACTTTTTCAATTGAACTTTTTCTTTTTCTTTTTTTTTTAAAGATTTTTATTATTATTTATTTATTTGACAGATAGAGACACAGCAAGAGAAGGAACACAAGCGGGGGGAGTGGGAGAGGGAGAAGCAGGCCTCCCGTGGAGCAGGAAGCCCGATGCGGGGCTCTATCCCAGGACCCTGGGACCATGACCTGAGCCGAAGGCAGACGCCTAATGACTGAGCCACCCAGGCGCCCCTCAACTGAACTTTTTCAATTGAACAATTAAATGTTGGGTCATATTCAGCAGGCTTGTATAGTCACATTGATTATACAATTGGCTCTGTGGCTGTAAGGATTGAGTGGTTCCATTAGGTCTGCATATATACTTATATATATTTATTCATATATATATATATACACACACACATATGAGCATATACATGTATGCCTATGGATATAATTATATATCATATTCTATACATATTTACACATGTATAGAATTTATATTTATATATTATATACATTTATATACATATATTCATTCATACAAGAATGTGTTATACATATATATAAATAAATTTTATTACTATATGACTACTATCCTTTTAGTGAGACACTGGGCTCTGGGGACCCTGCATTTTTAGAATGTCACAAAAGGAATGAATGAACTCTGAAATATGCATCATTAATAATAATAACAAAAATAAACTTTAAAACTAAAAAATATAGGATAGATACTTCATATACACTATCTCACAGAATTCTCAGTACTGTAATCCCCAAATTAATCTTAGTATTATAATCCCCAAATTAAAGAAGGCGAGGCTCAGAGAGGTGACGATCTTGTCCATTGACACAGAGGAAATAAAGGACAGAGCAAAGATTTAAATAATGTTTATAGCATTTTAAAACTTTATTCCTTCTTTCTATATAGCTCAGGTACCTCAATTCAGGATTAGACATGAAGTATTTTAAAGTACATTTATCATCCCATGTGAAGAACTCACATATCTCCCATTTTAATAAGAATAAGTTGAGGAACGTTTGAGGTGAGCTGACTGGACTCAGGTCATTCAGTCCGTGTGGAGAAATCTAGGCATCTGTGTGGTGAAAAAGAAAAGGAGTGAATAAAAAATGTGGTAAAGCAGAGAACTGACCTTGCATTTCTGTAGGTTTAAGTGAGTGGTATGCTTATACCCCTTTCTAATTACTAAGATGAGATTCTCTGGGCAAAGGTTGCAGATTATGCCATGCCAAAATGGCTACAGGGCCTTTCAAAGAACAAGTAATTGATGTTGACTTGCAAAGCCTTGCACCAGGCATAAAACTTCCACATGCAATCATGAGCAGAAACACAGAGAACCTAGTGATAAGTGACTTCTCCATTCTTGATATGATTGATTATGGGAGTCACAAGCAATGTGGGAGTGATCACTAAATGGAATAGCCTCAAGGAAAGAAGTCCTTTGTCCAAGAAGATGAGTCTAGGAAAAGGATAGAGCACTGAAAAGATAAATTATGGTTTGGATTAGGAAATGACAAATGAGATCCTTCTGTTGATATTCAGTGGAATCCAGTGGCTATTTGAGATGGTTAGGGAATGTAACTGCTTCAGGAGATAGAGAGCTGTGGCAAGATAGGTTTTTACAGCACTTTTGTTGACATGACCTTTCTGTATCTCCTTAGGAATAGCACATTGACTATACAATTTCCTAAAGTCCTGCTGTCATCTGCATATCACAATTTTGTTCTTTCAATCTGTCCTGAATTCCTCCTCCCAGGATTCTATGCTGGCTATTTCTGAAGAAGAAAATAAATACTAATATTTCAAAAATTGGCTATGTGAAATTGTGAAAGATTAATTCATACCTGTATTTGTTTGGTTATACTGTAAATGTTGCAAAATTTAACCAAGTCCACTTACAGCAAAGATCGTCCGTGAATGGAATGATAGCTCCTTTTGGTTTCTGCTTATGAAATTTGTTAAGTTATCCTGCCCTCTTCCACACTCCCTGCTGCCCCACTACTGCCTGTGATCCTCAGACCTGGGGCGCAGAGTTGTATTCCTGGTCTGTTGTTTCTGCTTCCCTCCGCTGCAAGGGGTTTGCTTGTCTGTCACGTTTAGCAGACACTGAGGGACTCTGTCCAATTCTGGAAACAAGGCAGCTCCCTTTGCTCCTTCTTGAGATTTAAGCTAAAATTGTTGAAATGACCTTGCCCTCCTTATCCAGAACTCCCTTTTGACTTCTGAGTGCGATGAAAACTGTCAGAAGAGATCTAAGCCTTAAACCATTCCTCCCATCATTGCCTTTCCTTTCCTCTACTTTTCACTTTTCTTCCTGCACTCCAACTCCATCAACCACATAGGACTCTCCTGAGATTTCCTGCTGAATTTCCTGAGTTTGCTTCAGCTCTTAATTGAGGCATCAGGACTTTAAAAAACAAACAAATATGTATTTTCTGCTCTTATTTTCATTCTTCTGTAGTGCAAGGTGGGATACTCTCATCTTTTTATCTGGGATATACCAAATTAGGATAAAATGAAGATCTAACTGCTAGATGTGATTGTTGATTTAAGGAAAAGAAAGAACATCTAACTGCATGCAAATCACTGTGCCATACACAGTTATACATGCTTAAAGCAAACTTAGCTATGTGAGCTGGCTGTCACATCCTTTAGGATCAAGAAGCCCGGATCAGAATCTCTGAATGCTTTAGACTATCTGTTAATTTCTATTTTGGATGGATGGAAGAGAAATTATGGGACAAGATGGTGAGAAAACCCATTAAAGGTTTGTTATCTTAAGAAGCTTAAAAATAACTGGAAGGTAGATATGTTCTGAGTAATTTCATAATTCAGTCAGCAAGATGAAACTTTAACAGAGTAAAATTTAGGTCTTTAGAGTAGATAATTTTCACTTCTACCGCTATGTATACTCATACATAGATAGATGATGTTGAAGAAAGGATTCATTTTTTACTTGTTCTTTTCCTCCTCATGAGCTTGGATTTAATAAGAGTAGACATATATATATATATATATATAGAGAGAGAGAGAGAGAGAGAGAGAGAGAAAGTATTCGAGCACATGCGCAAATTGGGGAGGGACAGAGGAAGAGGAAGAGAGAGAATATTAAGCAGGCTTCATGCCCAGAATGGAGGCCAATGTGGGGCTGGATTCCACAACCCTGAGATCATGACCTGAGGCAAAATCAAGAGTCAGATGCTTAACTGACTGAGCCCTCTAGGCACCTCAAGAAGTAGACATAATTTTTGGTGTGTGTGTGTGTGTGTGTATGTGTGTGTGTACATTTGGAATAATTTTTGGTGTGTGTGCGCCTTTGGATTAATGTTTAACTTTTTGTCCTTCAGTTACACCGCATTAAAATGGGATGATAATATCACACCAAGATTAGTTAGTACATAAATTAGTTAATGCCTGTCAACTTTCTATAGTTCTTTAGAGAAAGACATTGTCATTTGGTTCAACTCATTTGTAAATGACCAAAAATGTAAAAATCAAGAATTTATTTCACTCATTTAATTTATACTATAAAACTTCAAGTATATTGGCATTTTTTTTGTTTGCACTATACATAGGACTCTAAACTCCACTCAGGTTCAAATCAGATCAAAGCATTTATTTTACAACAGAGGCAAGAGTTCCATGATGAATAAGAAAATTAATGTAAAATTAAATTATTCACACTTTTAATGCTACATGATTAAAAGAATAAAGCATTTGGTAAAAATTTAAAAAAAAAGTGTATCAGTATTAATCTTTTTACTATAGCCTGCCATTATGTCTCAATAGGCTTGTTTCTTAAATGTTTCACATTCAAAAATTTAAAGCCAATTTAATTGGAAGAAATTTCAACCACAGTTTTCTCAAGAGAGTTATTTTCCTGTAAATTGTAGCTCTTACCCTTTATTGGATCACTGATCCTGTCTGGTATCTATTGAAAATGGTGACAACCTCTGCCTAGGTAAAGCTGAATGTCAGTCAATGGTCTGCACTGAAAGCAACTAAAATCAACTCTGGGTGGCTCACGCAGAAACATGACTTACCAAAGGATTGAAGTAACTCACTGAACCTTTGGGTGGGGGTGAGAGAATTAAGCTTGGGGGCTATGCAATCCAGAACAATGCCCAAAACACACCACAGAACGTTGTTTCCCAACCAGAGCTTCTATGTCCAACACTGGAGGCTATTGCAGGAAACTTGACTTTTGCTGGTTTTGGAAACTAGATCCAGTTGATGTTATGAAGTTATGAAATTTTGAGGCCTCAGGGCATAAGCAACATGGGCCAGGAAAGTGTATGGTCAGAGTCAGTTAGGCTGAGCCCATCATTACTGAGATAGCAAGAGAAGCTGAAGAAGCATACTTCTTTGTTCATTGATTTAGCCAATAACATGTAAGATCTGCTATGCCTAGTAGACACTGGGAAATCATAAAGAATAACACAAAGAAATAGTTCGTGGATTTGACAAAGTTTCTGAGAAGCCTGAAGATGACTGTGGCTAAGTCAAAGGAATTTTGTAAGAATCTTCTCTAGAAGTGTTTGACATTGTTGGAATAAGCTGTAGGGCTGCTTTGGGAAAATGAACTAAGGTAGAGGCAATAAAAACGCAGTGATACCACCCATAGAGCTAGAACAGAAAATGGGAAATCCTAAGATGACAGTAGGAAAAAGCTCATAAAGTAATACTAAGAAAATCATATCTAAAATGGGATTAAAATGACTTAACCCATAAAGAAAGATTATAAATGAGGCAAAATTTGAGATAGGTGTGTGTGTGTGTGTGTGTGTGTGTGTGTGTATGGTCTCCAGAACCAAGTAATGAGTTGCAACCTGTATTAGTTAGCTTGGGTTGCCATAACAAAATAGCACAGACCAGGTGGCTTAAACAACAGAAATTTATTTCTACTATTTCTGGAGACTAGATGTCCTAGGTTAAGGTTTAGTAGGTCTCAGTTTCTGGTGAGAGTTCTTTTCCTGGCTTGCAGATAGCTGCCTTCTTGCTGAATCTTTGCATGGCCATTCCTCTAAGTGTGCACAAAGAGAGATAGAAAGAGAGAGACACAGACAGAGAGTGCTCTGGAGTCTCTTCTTACCAGGACACTAATACCATTGGATGAGGACCTCTACCCCATGACCTCATTTAATCTTACTTACCTCCTTCTAGGTCCAATTTCCAAATACAGTCACACTGGGAGTTAAGGCTTCAACATTTGAATATTGAGAGGACACAATTCTATCCACAGCAAACATTAAGTATATTTTATGTAATAGTGTTGATATTTTATGATGTCAAGGATTTTGTGGCTAAGTATTTTTAACCCAAACACATGTCATTGTGAAATATGCTAAAGCAATATATATATATATTTATTTATTTAATAGACATCATCAGATATGTAGTACGTTTGATTTAAATTCACAGCATTTTTTCAGTATCCATTATTTACAATAGCTATAAGCTAGGTGTTTTTTGGTACTCACTCTCATTTAATGCACATAATAAACTAGTGCCACTCTACATAAGTGGGATTAAAAATTGTCCTTGGGAAACCACTTCCACTTATGGGAACACAATGAGTAAGATGTAATAAAATATGACTTCATTTTATTTTATTTTATTTTTATTTTACTTTTTTTTGTTCCAAGGATTTATTGAAAACTCTAAACCAAGGAACTTGCTTGTTTGTTGGGTTGCTATTATATTAGTTTGGGACATACAGAGGACTAGAGTAACACTCTGAATTTCTGGATAACTCAATTTCTTAGAGGCTCTGGAAAGGACTACCTGATTGAGGATTTGTCAACTATCTTTAAATTACAGAACTGCATACCTATTTATACACAGGAGAATCGTAAGAGAGTATTTGTTTTTATTGCCGTGATAAACCCATCCATTCTGAAGGGGGAGTAGCAGTAGGGAAACTTGCTTGCTAATCCTATAATCTTCAGTACACTGCTCAAAACCCAGTACTTGTTGAACACAGAAGGGACTATAATCGTAATGGCTCTGAGAACTATAACTCTATATAATTGTTTAGTCTGGCCAGGCTGTAGATTTAAAGTGCCTTTGATGTAATGTCTAAAGGTATTTTTAAATTCCAAATCTGCATTAATACAGCAAAGAGGCATAATGCAGTATTAAAAATAAATAAAAAGGCAACCAAACAAATATGCAAACAAAAACCTACGCTACATTCACAGAAATTATAAACAAGAGCATTCATTATAATGATGTCAGTCTTAGTGTACAGATCTTTCTTCCTCTGAGATAGTACTTGTATATTTTAAATTATAATGATTTCATAGCATTTCTTCCCTCCCCCCACCTAGTCTGGAGTGTACAATCTGAAGTAAGTTTCTTTTGTTTGATAATATTTTAGGTATTATATATTATTTAGATATCCCCAAAGGCTGATAGATAATTCTTGTCTGCCTATGGCTAGGACCACAGGGATTTCTTGAGTTGATTGTATGTATTTCTTTCCTGGAGATAACACTTACTTTTCCCTGTTTAGAGCAGAAAGACCCCATTGTACAGTTTGTTTTCACCAAGGGATTTGTTGTTTGTTTCATGAGCATGTTTATTGTGGAATATTCTTTGAACTAGATCTGGTGTTGCCCATGATATATGATGAATATAATTAAATTGGTGGACAGAGATAGACAGACAAACCAAGTTTTAAGAGATCATGAATATGTATTCAATAATGTTGACTAAATAAAAATTTTCTACTAGGTCCTGGAAATTATAGATTGATAGTTTTACTAAATGATAAATATCATTAATGGTAATATGAATCAGGATTGACTTTTTTATTGGAGAGGGGTTTTTGGAAGAATAAAGTGAAATTATATATTTTATTCCTACTCTTTTTACTGTATTTTATTTTTAATCCTAAAGAATCAAAGTTAATGGTTTATTTGGCTTTTCATTTAGATAGCTAAGTGATAAACTTGTTATATCATGTAACATTTTCAAAGAAAAAAGGGAAGATTTTAATAAAACATGAACCTGTGAATATTCCTGATTATCCTGAGCAATAAAGAGAGACTTTTGGTTCTATTACTAAGGTACACAATCAATTGGAAGATAATAAAATTAAATAAATAGTAGTTGAATTTTAAATGTATTTCATCTCTATTAAAGTTTACATTAACATTGTTTTTTGCTTACAATAATGATTTAACTTATTAAAAACTGTGCATTGTAGGAGAATCAACATAGATCTAAAGAAAGTTTAGTTTTGGAGGGTTTCAGTAACTTAAACATTTTCTTAATATTTATCCTAGGGGCGGGCGCCTGGGTGGCTCAGTTGGTTAAGTGACTGTCTTCGGCTCAGGTCATGATCCTGGAGTCCCTGGATCGAGTCCCGCATCGGGCTCCCTGCTTGGCAGGGAGTCTGCTTCTCCCTCTGACCCTCCCCCCTCTCATGTGCTCTCTCTCTCTCTCAAATAAATAAATAAAAAAAAAATCTTTAAAAAAAAAATTATCCTAGGGGCACCTGGGTGGCTCAGTCAGTTAAGCATCTGCCTTCAGCTCAGGTCATGATCCCAGGGTCCTGGGATCAAGCCCCACATCAGGCTCCCTGCACAGTGGGGAGTCTGCCTCTGCCCCTCCCTTGCTTGTGCTCTCTCTCTCTCAAATGAATAAATAAAATCTTAAAAAAAAAATATTTATCCTAGCAGTGTGATTAAGATTTTAGAATAACCCCTAAAATTGAAGTGTTTGTGTTGTCATTCTTTCATTATTGTAATACCTATTTTTTGTTGAGATATTTGATAACCAAAACAATGGTCCCCAGGGATATCCACACCCTAATCTTTGGAATTTTCAAGTATGTTACATTACTTGGCAAAGGAAAATTAAAATCGCAAATGGAATTAGAGTTGCTAATCAACTGACTTTAAGAGAGAAAGCTTTTCCTGGGTTACTTGGCTGTGTTCTGTGTAATCACAAAGATTTTTAAATGTGGAGCAAGAGCTAAAATAGGAGGTCAGGGTGATTCTATGTAAGAAGGACTTGACTCACCCTTTCTGGTTTTGAGGGTGGAGAAAAAGACCAATAGCTAAAGAATTTAGGTGGCCTATAAAAGCTGGGACAATGTAAGGAATTGATTCTCCTCAGAGCCTTGAGAAAGGAACACAGCTGTGCAGACACTGCTTTCAGCCAGGAGTCACTCTCAGGTCCTAGAGCCTGCACCCTCACCTGACAACTTAATTCCTCAAAGTCAGCATGAGAATCTTTCCAGTGGGCTATATAAGTGTCTTGTATAACGTAACCAAATAATGGAAGTGATTATCCCCTCATACGCATAAGCCCCGGCCACACTCCGGAAGAACATATACAGGGTAAATACACCATGGGACAGGAATCTTGGGGGCCATTTTGGAATTCTGTCTACTACACTTTAGGTGCCTCTCTCTCCCCACAGACACACAAGCACAAACACACACACACACATAGACACATACACTTGTTTTATATTATCAAAGTGGACATACAAGCTTCTTATAATATTTGATTTTTTCAGTTGTTTTTTTACTAGTTCAGTCATAATATTTATGTTTTAACTACTGGATCCCATCCGATTCATGAAAATACCATGAAGAAAATAAAGAGAATTTCTCTGTGCATCCTTTCTCTTATGACATTCAATTGTATACTCACCATCACCAAAACCACACCACTAGTGACACTAATATTTCAGATCATTGTTTTTAATATTTACATTAAAATTTTTTTAAAGATTTTATTAATTTATCTGAGAGAGAGAATGGGAGACAGAGAGCATGAGAGGGGGAGGTTCAGAGGGAGAAGCAGACTCCCTGCCGAGCAGGGAGCCCGATGCGGGACTCGATCCCGGGACTCCAGGATCATGACCTGAGCTGAAGGCGGTTGCTTAACCAACTGAGCCACCCAGGCGCCCCCCAATTTTTTTAATCTATGAGAGTTAAGTAGAAATTAATGCATAGCTCTACATTTCTGGTGACAGAAAAAACTATAACTGAAAAATCTTCACACTGATCTAGCACTTTATATTCTCAATGAGTCAAGTGATTAATTAAATCCTAATACTCTTATGAAGGAGATTGGGCATTTTAATAAATTAGAAAAAGTATAGCAAAGGTCTTAAATCAAGTCTTCATCATTGTCCAGGAATGCATGCCTCACAAATTAAAGATATTTTACAGGGAAAATTGCTAAAAATTTTTCACTAGAAGATAACAAATAATATTATAAAACATATTTTTATAGTAAATTTCTAAAAATATGTGATAATTTTATGAGTAAAAAGAAGTTACAGAATATATAAAATATTGTGTCTAAATGTGTATGTGCACAAAATTTTTAAGTGTGGTTAGAAAACATAAATGAGCCCTATGAAGCATTAGTTCTGTGCGTATATGATAGACTCCCTTCCCCAGTGCCTAACCCTGTTTTCTTACCCAACTATATTAACTACAGATGAAAAAAAAA
This sequence comes from Neomonachus schauinslandi, assembly GCF_002201575.2. Lineage (NCBI taxonomy): Eukaryota > Metazoa > Chordata > Mammalia > Carnivora > Phocidae > Neomonachus > Neomonachus schauinslandi. The sequence goes on along the minus strand of NC_058404.1, from coordinate 125,307,813 downwards.
AACCTTTTTAATACACCGGTTTTTTTTGTTAGTGCAACTTAAAATTTATAATATATAAGAACAAAAAATATGTTTAATGTATTATGTTGAGATTTTAAGGAATAAACTGTAGCTTGAATACATATTAGCATTATTGCAGAAGGACTGCAGTAGCTCTTCAGAGAGAAAACATCCCATTTTTTTTAAGATGTTATTTATTTATTTATTTGAGAGAGAGAGAGAGATTGAGAGAGAGAGAGGGTGCACAGGGGAGAGGCAAAGGGAGAAGGAGAGAGAATATTAAGCAGACTCTGTGCTGAGTGCAGAGCCCAACGCAAGGCTCAATCTCACAACCTGGAGATCATCACTTAAGCCGAAACCAAGAATCTGTTGTTTAATCAGCTGAGCCACCCAGGAGTCCCACCATCCCTCCTTTTTGTTGTTGTTGTTGTTGTTGTTGTTAAGATTTTATTTATTTATTTGACAGAGAGAGACAGCGAGAGAGGGAACACAAGCAGAGGGAGCGGGAGAGGGAGAAGCAGGCTTCCCGCGGAGCAGGGAGCCCGACGCGGGGCTCAATCCCAGGACCCTGGGATCACGACCGGAGCCGAAGGCAGACGCTTAACCGACTGAGCCACCCAGGTGCCCCATCCTTTTTTTTTTTAAAGAAACTTATGTAGTAGCTAAATAGCGACATTTCATTATGATCTAGGGGACCAGGCAACCATGCACTACAAATCCTATTTGGTTACAAGATAAGAAACATCTGTTGATTTTATAAAAACTTCTTATTAAAAGAAAAGTCAGTAGTAATCCCATTGCTATATCCCCAAATATTACTTCTACTAGAGATAGATATCCTTCTAATCTTTTTTCTTTCTTCCCAGTGTAACTGCCATGTGGATCAAGTATATCTTGTGGGATATAATCATAAAGTATATTTATTCTTGTAGGGAGTCAGGCACTCTTCTATTTGACTAATACTGTTCAGAGCTGAAATGTGCTCATTGGGTACAGAAATGTTTAAAAGTATTCCCTCATCAGAATCTTTCTTGGGTTCTTTGGAGACTGCTTTGCGTGACCCTTCTGCCAAATGGGAGTCTTCACATGCAGTTCTCTTGGCCAGGTGATGGTTTCTTGCTTTCTTTTTCTCCCTGGTTTTCAGTGTTTTACTGCTGCATAAGCTCCCCTTCACTGTTGGGATTCCATTGCCCCTCTGGTGGGCAATCCCAGGCAACATCAATGCAAGGCCACCAGGCTCTCTCTCACATGATACCCACATCTGGTTCCCCAGATATACTTTGTTAAGACGATCTTGGGGAAAGAAGCAGATCCCAGTGCAAAAGTACTTCTTCTCCCTTAGGAGATGAACCTGTCAGGGAATAACTCATCCTTAAATTTCTCAAGCTCATTCAGACATCTGTCCACCATGTACGTCAACTGCAGGCAACAAATACTAAGTTCCATGACTAGTTTTCTCATGTCCTGTCTCTTTAGTTGAGGTGAAGGGAGAATTTCATTCATTCTCCATCCTTGGGGAGGAGAGTGGATGGATGCCATGCACAGCAGCACACCAAACACTCTAGCCAACTCTTTCAATCTTCTACTTCCCCTCTTGTTGTGAACGAGAGAGTTGAAAACAAGTGGTTTTCCACAGTCTCCTTTTGTAAGTTCCACATGATGGTCTCACACTTCATTTTGGAATGTAAGCATCTCTTTTCTTGATCATTGGCAGAAAATAAATTAAAATATTTATATTTTAATATTGTATTACACTAACTTTAAAAAATGAACACACTTATGTAGATTAATTAAATGTATAGTTTTATTTTTTTAAGATTTTATTTATTTATTTGAGAGAGAGAGAGCATGCATGTGGAGGGAGGTGCAGAGGAGGAAGCAGAGTCCCTGCTGAAAAGGGAACCTGAGATCATGACCTGAGCTAAAGGTAGATGTTAAACTGACTAAGCCACTCAGGTGCCCTTAAATGTGTAGTTTCCTTAACAGTATTGTCATTCAATTGCATATCATGCTTTATTCAATTAAGTTCTAAGCACTTTCCATCTTAGTACATGTTATTTGAGAACTTCATTTTAATGGCTGTCTAATATTTAACAGCACAGATGTACTATCAATTATTCGATAATTTTCCATTGTTAGACATTCATGTAAAATCTGAGTTTTAGTATTATATGTTACATCGTCGTGAGCAGGCTTTTGTAAATTTTCCCTTCTAAAAGGGTATAACAATTTCAATTCTCACTAATACTGTTTAAGCAAGTTCATTTTTGATAACCTTGACCATTTTTTTCAATTTAATATGTAAAAATGATATTTCATTGATTTTTTTATTTGCATTTATTTAAGTGGAACTGAAATGATTTTACATGATTACTGGTCTTTTCCCCTATATGATATGCTCTGTCTCTTAATAGGTGGGTTCATTTTTCTGTCACTTTTATATTTATATTCACTTTCAACATATCATTCTATAATTTCTGTTTATAATCCTTTTCCTTTCTTTTCTATTTGTCTATTTATCTTTTACTTCTTTTGGTTTGAGAAAGCTCTCCATATTTCCCCTCCTTTTCTCCTTGACTGTTTTAAGCTATAGACTGCAATTGTGTTTTTAGAGGTTATCCCAATATAAAATCTTGACCAAAAATTTTTTAAAACAAGGCCTGTATTTAGTCAGCAACTCTTGCTCTTGTATAAGACACTTAACTTAAGATAATTTACATGCCTTGTGCTCACTTCAGCAGCACATATACTAAAATTGGAACAATACAGAAAAGATTATTAGCATGGCCCCTGTGCAAGGATGAGACATGCAAATTTGTGAAGCGTTCCATGTTTTTTCAATGGCACTAAATTCGAATCTTTCAATAGTTACTCTGAATATAAATGAGTTAAATGCTCCAATCAAAACACACAAAGTATCAGACTGGATAAAAAAGCAAGACCCATCGATATGCTGTCTGCAAGAAACTCATTTTAGACCCAAAGACACCTCCAGATTGAAAGTGTCCACTTATCATGCTAATGGACATCAAAAGAAAGTTAGGGTATCAATCCTTACATCAGATAAATTAGAATTTAAACCAAAGACTGTAATAAGAGATGAGGAAGGACACTGTATCATAATTAAAGGGTCTATCCAACAAGAAGATCTAGCAATTGTAAATATTTATGTCCCCAATATGGGAGCAGCCAATTATATAAACCAATTATTAACAAAATTAAAGAAACACATTCTTAATAATACAATAATAGTAGGGGACTTTAACACCCCCCTCACAGCAATGGACAGATCGTCTAAGCAGAAGATCAAAAAGGAAACAAGGGCTTTGAATGAGACACTGGACCAGATGGACTTTACAGATATATTCAGAGCATTCCATCCTAAAGCAACAGGATGCACATTCTTCTCGAGTGCACATGGAACATTTTCCAGAATAGTTCACATACTGGGTCACAAACCATATCTCCACCAGTACCAAAAGACTGAGATCATTCCCTGCATATTTTCAGACCACAATGCTTTGGGATTTGAACTCAATCACAAGAGGAAATTTGGAAGGAACTCAAATACATGGAGGTTAGAAAGCATCCTACTAAAGAATGAATGGGTCAACCAGGAAATTAAAGAGTTAAAAAAATCATGGAAACAAATGAAAATGAAAACACAACTGTTCAAAACCTGTGGGATGCAGCAAAGGCGGCCCTAAGAGGAAAGTGTATAGCAATACAAGCCTTTCTCAAGAAACAAGAAAGGTCTCAAATACACAACCTAACTTTACACCTAAAGTAGCTGGGGGAAGAACAGCAATTCAAAGCCTAAATTCAGCAGAAGAAGAGAAATTATAAAGATTATAGCAGAGATCAGTAACATAGAAACCAAAAGAACAGTAGAACAGATCAAAGAAACTAGGAGCTAGTTCTCTGAATGAATTAATAAGATCAATAAACCCCTGGCCTGATTTATCAAAAAGAAAAGGAAAAGGACCCAAGTAAATAAAATCATGAATGAAAGAGGAGAGATCACAACCAACACTGATGAAATATAAACAATTATAAGAACATATTATGAACAACTATATGCCAACAAATTAGGCAATCTGGAAGAAATGGATTCATTCCTAGAAATATATAAACTATTAAAGCTGAAACAGGAATAAATAGAAAACCTGAACAGACCCATCACCAGTAAGGAAATTGAAGCAGTAATCAAAAATCTCCCAATAAACAAGAGTCCGGGGCTGGATGGCTTCCCAGGGGAATTCTACCAAACATTTGAAGAAGAATTAATACCCATTCTTCTGAAGCTGTTTCAAAAAAATAGAAATGGAAGGAAAATTTCCAATCTCTTTCTATGAGGCCAGCATTACCTTGATCCCAAAACCAGACAAAGATCCCATCAAAAGGGAGAATTACAGATCAATATCCCTGATGAACATGGATGCAAAAATTCTCACCAAGATACTAGCCAATAGGATCCAACAGTACATTAAAATGATTTTTCACCACAACCAAGTGGGATTTATTCCTGGGCTGCAAGGGTGGTTCAACATCCACAAATCAATCAATGTGATATACTATATTAATAAAAGAAAGGACAAGAACCATATGATCCTCTCAATAGATGCAGAAAAAGCATTTGACAAAGTACAACATACTTTCTTGATTAAAACTCTTCAGAATATAGGGATAGAGGGAACATACCTCAATATCATAAAAGCCATCTATGAAATACCCACAGCAAATATCATTCTCAGTGGGGAAAAACTGAGAGCTTTTCCTCTAAGGTCAGGAACATAGCAGGGATGTCCACTCTCAGTATGTTCAACATAGTACTAGAAGTCCTAGCCCCAGCAATCAGGCAACAAAAAGAAATAAAGGCATCTGAATTAGCAGAGAAGAAGTCAGACTCTCACTCTTTGCGTATGACATGACACTCTATATGGAAAACCCAAAGATTCCACCCCAAAACTGCTAGCACTCATACATGAATTCAGCAGGATATAGTGGCAGGGTATAAAATCAATGCATAGAAATCGGTTGCAGTAACAATGAGACAGAAGAAAGAGAAATAAAGGAGTCGATCCCATTTACAATTGTACCCCAAACCATAAGATACCTAGTGATAAACCTAACCAAAGAGGCAAAGGATCTGTACTTAGAAAACTATAGAACATTCATGAAAGAAATTGAGGAAGACACAAAGAAATGGAAAAATATTCCATGCTCATGGAGTGGAAGAACAAAAATTGTTAAAATGTCTGTGCTACCCAAAGCAATCTATGCATTCAATGCAATCCCTATCAAAATACCATCAGCATTTTTCACAGAGCTGGAACAAACCATCCAAAAATTTGTATGGAATCAGAAAAGACCCCAAATAGCCAAAGGAATGTTGAAAAAGAAAACTAAAGCTGGTGGCATCACAAATTCTGGACTTCAGGCTATATTACCAAGTTGTAATCATCAAAACAGTATGGTACTGGCACAAAAACAGACACATAGACCAATGGAACAGAATAGAGAACCCAGAAATGGACCCTCCACTCTATGGTCAACTAATCTTCAACAAAGCAGGAAAGAATGTCCAATGGAAAAAAGACAGTCTCTTCAACAAATGGTGTTGGGAAAATTGGACAGCCACATGCAGAAGAATGAAACTGGACCATTTCCTTACACCACACACAAAAATAGACTCAAAATGGATGAAAGACCAAAATCTGAGACAGGAATGCATCAAAATCCTGGAGGAGAACACAGGCAGTAACCTCCTGACCTAGGGGCTAGGACTTCTAGTACTATGTTGAACATACTGAGAGTGGACATCCCTGCTATGTTCCTGACCTTAGAGGAAAAGCTCTCAGTTTTTCCCCACTGAGAATGATATTTGCTGTGGGTATTTCATAGATGGCTTTTATGATATTGAGGTATGTTCCCTCTATCCCTATATTCTGAAGAGTTTTAATCAAGAAAGTATGTTGTACTTTGTCAAATGCTTTTTCTGCATCTATTGAGAGGATCATATGGTTCTTGTCCTTTCTTTTATTAATATAGTATATCACATTGATTGATTTGTGGATGTTGAACCACCCTTGCAGCCCAGGAATAAATCCCACTTGGTTGTGGTGAAAAATCATTTTAATGTACTGTTGGATCCTATTGGCTGCAGCATCTTCTTACTAGATAGGTCTCCAAAGGCAAGGGAAACAAAGGCAAAAATGAACTATTGGGACTTCATCAAGATAAAAAGCTTTTGCACAGCAAAGGAAACAGTCAATGAAACCAAAAGACAACTGACAGAATGGGAGAAGATATTTGCAAATGTCTTATCAGATAAAGGGCTAGTATCCAAAATCTATAAAGAACTTATCAAACTCAACACCCAAAGGACAAATAATTCAGTGAAGAAATGGGCAGAAGACATGAACAGACATGTCTCCAAAGAAGACATATGAATGGCCAACAGACACATGAAAAAGTGCTTAACATCGTTCAGCATCAGGGAAGTCCAAATCAAAACCTCAATGACATATCACCTCACACGAGTCAGAATGGCTAAAATTAACAAGAAAGGGAAAAAAATGTTGGCGAAGATGTAGAGAAAGAGGAAACCTCTTACACTGTTAGTGGGAATGTAAGCTGATGCAGCCACTCTGGAAAAGAGTATGGAGGTTCCTCAAAAAGTTGAAAATAGAGCTACCCGATGACTCAGCAATTGCACTAATAGGTGTTTACCCCAAAGATACAAATGAGTGATCTGAAGGGACACCCGCACCTCAAAGTTTATAGCAGCAATGTCCACAATAGCCAAATTATGGAAAGAGCCCAGATGTCCATCGACAGATGAATGGATAAAGAAGATGTGGTGTATATGTATACAATGGAATACTACTCAGTCATCAAAAAAATGTAATCTTGCCATTTGCAATGATGTGGATGGAAGTAGAGGGTATTATGCTAAGTGAAATAAGTCAATCAGAGAAAGATGATTATCATATGATCTCACTAGTATGTGGAATTTAAGAAACGAAACAGAGAATCATGGGGGAAGGGAGGGAAAAATAAAACAAGATGAAATCAGAGAGGGAGACAAACCATAAGAAACTCTTAATCATAGGAAACAAACTGAGGGTTACTGCAGGGGAGAGGTGTGGGATAATGGGGTAACTGGGTGATGGACATTAAGGAGGGCATGTGACTGTAACCAGCAGTGGGTATTATATAAGACTGATGAATCACTGAACTCTACCTCTGAAACTAATAATACACTATGTGTTAATTAATTGAATTTAAATTAAAAAAGTTAATTTACATGCCTACTGAAGAGTCCTTTAAAACATAATTCTGAAACTACACTCTCCTAAGATTTTGTACCAGGAGTTATTTAAATATATCAATATGTTTGAACAAAAGATTGTGATTTACTGGATTCTACTAGTTTTAAATTTGTGTCACTGAAGGGCATCTTCTAGTAGTTATTCATGAACGAACATGAATGTCAAGCCCTTTAGATTAACAATGCCCAATAAAAATACAAACAAACCACAAATGGAAGCCACATATGTAATTTTAAATTTTTTAATAGCCACACTAAAAAAAAGATGAAATTAATTTCAATTTTAATAATCTATTTTACCTAATCCAATATATCCAAAATATTATCCTTTCAACATATAGTTAACAAAAACATTAATAGAATATTTTATACTTTTTGTACTAGACCTTTGAAACTTAAGGTATATTTTACACATGTAGCACATCTCCACTCAGAGTAGATTCAAGTGCTCGATAGCCACATATGATCAGTGTGTGTATTGGACAGAGCAGTTCTAAGTCTTCAAAAGAGTTTAATTTTAAATACTCAAAATGAAAATATTCTCTTACATATACCCCTATTTTTACATTCTATTAAACAAAGAACATTCTATAGCCCTGTTTCCTTCCCTGATGTTCTAAGTTTCCCTCTGTCATTTCGTTTTTGACCAAAAAACTTCCAAGAGCTATATAGTTAGTCTGGTCTGTTGGCAATAAATTATCTTAGTTATCTTCATCTGAAAATGTCTATTTTCCCTTCATTCCTGAGTATATAGAAATTTGTTTGGGTTGATGTTCTTTCCTTTCAGCACTTGAGAAATGTTTTGCCAATTCCTTCTGGCCTTCATGGTTTCAGATGAGAAGTCCATTATCATTTGATTTTTGTTCGTTTGTAGGTAATGTGTCATATTGTACTAACTGTTTTCAAGATTATTTTTCTTTATTTTTAGTTTTCAGAAATCAGATTATGATGTCTGTTGGTGTGGTTTTCTTGTTTTTAAAATTTATTAATATTCTTAAATATGAAAGCTTGTACCTCCTGCCAAATTTGGGAAATTGTTAGTCACTACTTCAAATATTTTTTGATGCTGACATTTTTCTCTTCTTCTGGAACTTTAACAACACAAGTTTTAGATCTTCTTTATTGTCTACATGTCCCTGAAGCTTTGTTCATTTTTTATTTTCAATTTCTTTCTGTTGCTCAGATTTTGTGACTTTTATTGATTGATCTTCAAATTTATTGATTCTTTCTTCTGTCATCTCTATTCTGCTAGAGAGCATATCCAGTGAAATTTTTATTTTGGTTTTTGTGGTTTTTTTCAACCTCAATCTATAATTTCCATTTGGTTCCTTTTTTTTTTTTTTAAGATTTTCTTTATTTATTTGACAGACAGAGACACAGCGAGAGAGGAAACACAGGCAGGGGGAATGGGAGAGGGAGAAGCAGGCCTCCCGCAGAGCAGGGAGCCCCATGCGGGGCTCAATCCCAGGACCCTGTGATCATGACCTGAGCCGAAGGCAGACGCTTAACTGACTCAGCCACCCAGGTGCCCCCGTTTTTTTTCTTTTTTAACCTTCTACTGTTTTGTTGAAATTTTCTGTCCTTTCGCCTTGTTTCAATAGTGTTTGTAATTGATCACTGAAGTATTTTTAGGTGGCTGCATTGAAACTCTTGTCAAGTAATTCTGATAACTGATTTGCCTTGGGGTTGCTATTTGTTAATTATCTTTTCAATATTCCAGCTGTGATTTTCCTGGTTATTGATATGCCAAGTGATTTTCTAATATACCCTGGACATTTTGGTTATTATGGTATTAGACTCTGGGTCATATTTAAATCTTCTGTTTATCAGGCAGCCACCTTGTCTAGGTTCAGCATACAAGTTCTGGTCTACATTTGTGGTTCCAATGGTAATTTAGTTTTCCATCTTTGCGGTGCTACTCTACTCTGCTTTGTGTGGTTCTCAGAGGCTAGTCAGAAAATGCCGGTGCTTTTCCGAACAGTTGTCCAGCTCTCAAATATTTTGTAATGCTAAATCTGGTCAGTTTTTCATATGGGTTACTCAGAGGTCAGCCTAGGACATCACATATAGGTTTAAGGAATCCCTTTCCCTAGCTCTCTCTCTCAGCACTCTGGTTGGGATGGGAGGGAGTTCCTCCTGCCTATGCAGGGAGGTGGTCTACCCTTTGGCCTCCACTGACGCAAGCATAACTGAGATAGGGTAATGCTACCTTCTAAGCCTGGGCAGGGTTGCAAGCCTCGCTCTCCACTTTGCCTTTGATGACATTGCAAGGGAAGGGGGAAGGAGAGAAGGGAGAGGTGGTGATGGTGAAGTGGTGAGTGCATGTTTGTGTGTGTGTGTGTGTGTGTGATGTTGGCTGAAGAAAGTTACTGATTCTTTGGCTAGAGAGAGCAGTCTTTTCTTGGGCCGTTTTTTTTTTTTTTTTTTTTTTTGTCTCTGTCTATTGACATTTCTGGGTTGCCAGCTTCTCTAGCCCCCAGTCTGGAATATAGGAAAAGCAAAAAGATGACCCAGAGAACCCACTGCTGTGTCATTCCTCAAATATCAAGATATGCCTTCTTCTTTTCACCTTTCATTCCTTTCTTATGATATTTGTTGTGTTATGTTCAGAGTTTTACTTGAACTTAGTGGAAGAAATGGGATGAAAGAAGCCTATCCCAACTGGTCTGGAACTGGAACTCTTTTTGTGGAAACCAAATTTACCTCCAATGATGTTATCAGTGCCTCTAATAACTGATTTCAAAACAATTTACAAATTAATGTTTGCAGACATTGTATTTCCATTCAGTATACATATTTATTTAAAAAGATCTGTACTCTAATGTCTAATCAAGTTAAAACATCTTAGTTGACATAGAATAATTACCCTTCACAGTAAAACTCTGTTTTATCAATTTGGTAACTGTTCTTCCCAGATAAGGAGTGATTTTCATTTAATTAGTTTTCCTACTCAATAATATTTAAAGTCTTAATACTAAAAATAAGATTCAAAACTTGAAAATAACTCATTACAATATTTAATCTTTCAAATACTTTAACAATTTGAAAGAAATGACAAGGATTATTCAGGGCTTATGCTGTTAAGAGGATCTAATGATGTTTTTTTTTTTTTTTTTTTTTTTTTTTTTAAAGATTTTATTCATTTGAGAGCGAGAATGAGAGACAGCATGAGAGGGAGGAGGGTCAGAGGGAGAAGCAGACTCCCTGCCGAGCAGGGAGCCCGATGCGGGACTCGATCCCGGGACTCCAGGATCATGACCTGAGCCGAAGGCAGTCGCTTAACCAACTGAGCCACCCAGGCGCCCCAGGATCTAATGATGTTTAATCATGTTTTACTAGAGTTAATATTACATGTCGAATGAATGGACTTGTTTATAAGAAGAGTTTATGCCTGATCCTGAAAGCATTGTCACACTGTTATGAAGATGCTTAAGATGTTTTGAGCACATGTCCATGAAGCACTTACATGTTTTTATGATTTTTACATATCTTTAAAAATTGCACATACAATTAAAAATGGTGTAATATGTTTTCACGTATTTAAGACATAGACTAATACATTATTCTGTAGACTTTTGAAAGGTATTCGATGCATGTCATTTGCCTTCTGGTAATGTATATAAATATATATTTTTAATTTACAGTATTATATAGTATAGGTACTATTACATTCCTGACAGAGCTGTTCCAGGTCTTCATGTAAATATAGAATAAATATCAAAATGTATTTAAGCAATTAAATCTTTTATAATCATATTAGGTGTCAGAAGAAATATTTTGGTTACATTTTGTTTGTCTACACAAATTATCCGAAGTAATATTTCAAAGGCATACATTTTCAATTCATGCACTAGTTAAAGTGAGTAAAAAAATTATATGCGCCATGCTTTTCAGTACTTGAAATACTCTGAGGTTTTGATAGTTGTGCTGAAAGAGGTGGTGCAGAATTGTGACCAGCAAGCTATGTTCTCAGCTCAGTTCCACGACTGACTTACTGCCAAGTCATTAGACTGTTCCTTAAGATCTCTGGGAGGACATTAGTATGTGACCTCTCACTTTCAAAGACATTAAGAGACGTTGTTGCCTCAAAAGCATTATGAATGCCTTACAAATGGGTATTTTAAAATACAGGGAATTATGTTCTTAAGTAATTTGGGATTCCTGGAGGAAAAGGAAATATATACTCTCACACCTAGAATACTCTTCAGTGATTCAGTGCCATGTGTGGAGGCAGGAGAGGTGCAACTTTATGTGCAAAGCAATAACGAGGTGGGACATCGATCAAACCCAGGCCTTGGGAACATCTGCCTCAACTTACAAAACATCAATACATCAAAAATGATTCCTAAAATCATGTCTCATATAAGAGCTACAGCTGCTCATTGTCTAGTGATACCCAAATGAACATTTAGAGTCTATCACCAGATACTAAGTCATTTGTTTGGCAGTGCATAAGGTGTCATCCTTTAGAACTATTGAGGAATGCCATTTAATTTTACCTTTGATTCATATTTAGTCACATAGCTAGTGATAATGCATGGGATAGTTCAGTATCTAGATGATATAAAACTCCTTTCTCAATAACAGAATCTTCATTTGTATTTTTTTCTCATGAATCCTGTGTTTGAAGATATTTTCTCTAGCAAATCGCCAAATTAATTGGCAGACATTTATTTATTAAACAAATAATGTTGATCACTTGCCATAAATCAGGCACTATTCTGGGTCCTGTAGACAGTTCTTTTTCTAGAGCTAAAAGTATTTCCCCATTTCATGGTAATCAAAGGAAGCAAATTTCTGAGTTTCTGATTATTGAATAAAAACCAAGCCTAGTATACTGGCTTTATAGAACACCAGGCAAAAGCCAAATATGTTGATGATTTGCTTTAATTCTTGAGTTTGCTTATCTTATGTTTCTAAATTTTGAGAACAGTCCAACAGCCTTTCATTAGTCACTCCAGACACCTAATGGAACAGTGTATCCCTTTGAGGCAATTGCCTTGTAGCTTGAAACTCTGCTGATTTTATATATATATATATATATATATATATATATTTATTTATTTATTTATTTATTCTTATGTTAATCCCCATACATTACATCATTAGTTTTAGATGAAGTGTTCCATGATTCATTGTTTGTGCATAACACCCAGTGCTCCATGCAGAATGTGCCCTCCTCAATACCCACCACCAGGCTAACCCATCCTCCCACCCCCCTCCCCTCTAGAACCGTCGGTTTGTTTTTCAGAGTCCATCATCTCTCATGGTTCGTCTACCCCTCCGATTTCCCCCGCTTCATTCTTCCCCTCCCGCTACCTTCTTCTTCTTCTTCTTCTTTTTTTTTTTTTCTTAACATATATTGCATTATTTCTTTCAGAGGTACAGATCTGAGATTCAACAGTCTTGCACAATTCACAGCACTTACCAGAGCACATACCCTCCCCAGTGTCTATCACCCAGTCACCCCATCCCTCCCACCCCACCGCCCACTCCAGCAACCCTCAGTTTGTTTCCTGCAATTAAGAATTCCTCATATCAGTGAGATCATATGATACATGTCTTTCTCTGTTTGACTTATTTCACTCAACATAATACCCTCCAGTTCCATCCACGTCGTTGCAAATGGCAAGATCTCATTCCTTTTGATGGCTGCATAATATTCCATTGTGTATATATACCACATCTTCTTTATCCATTCATCTGTCGATGGACATCTTGGCTCTTTCCACAGTTTGGCTATTGTGGACATTGCTGCTATAAACATCGGGGTGCACATACCCTTTCGGATCCCTACTTTTGTATCTTTGGGGTAAATACCCAGTAGTGCAATTGCTGGATCATATGGTAGCTCTATTTTCAACTTTTTAAAGATTTTATTTATTTATTTGACATAGAGAGACAGCAAAAGAGGGTACTCAAGCAGGGGGAGTGGGAGAGGGAGAAGCAGGCTTCCTGCGGAGCAGGGAGCCCCATGCGGGGCTCAATCCCAGATTCTGGGATCATGACCCGAGCCGAAGGCAGCCGCCCAATGACTGAGCCACCCAGGTCCCCTGAAACTCTGCTGATTTTAAATAGTTATGTCATTTGAGAAAAGTTTATCCTGATCTGTTCTCTACTCTGTTTGGTTAGTTGTATAGTTGCTGTATTTGGCTGAGGCCTCTTGCGAATGTAATTGAACAAAGGCACCACAACTCTAAAATTGCTCATGTTAATAACTGTCTTATATTTTCCCTTCCTATTTTTCATTGTATTGTGGATTTTTAAATACTGTTCCTATTTCTTACAATTTTAAAAAAATCTAGTCTATGTAGGGATTGTGTGCATGATATTATTGTAGTATGAGATTCTCAAGGAACAGACTATATATGGTGTGTGTGTGTGTTAAAAGTATTTGACAAAACTCTATCTTTACTCTGAGCATTTCCTTAAAAAGTATTGTTTGTTTAAGCCTTCTTGACTGAGATTTCTGTCACTCTCATGCAAAATTCATTAATAAAAAAGTGTTATATATAATAAAAAAGTAGTGGCCTGCAAAATCATATGACTCATCCTCTATTTTCAATTTTTTTTCAAAATCTTGTATCTTTATTCCTATTTCATCTATCCTTTTATTGTATCTTTGCAATTCAAAAATATATTTTAATGAACCACTTCCCATATTTTATTTTAGTGGTATGTGGGAGGTTGAAATTTGGGGGCCCCCAGTGACACATGACCCTTGATAGTTGTGTCCTTGTGAGTCCCCTCCCCCCCATAACAACTCCAGGCATGGCCATGTGACTCTCTTTGGCCAAGGCAACACTAACACTAGACATTAACCTGTCCTCTTGGAATATTCTTATTGGATTCCAGATACCAAGATATATGAAGAATGACAAGTAGCCATATGGGATGATCGGCATGGAGAACAGGAGCCCCTGGCTGACAGTCTCAGCTGCCAACTATGCAAATGAAACCCCCAGACCTCTTATTTGGCCCAGGGGCCTACCTGATACCACATTGTAGGAGAGGAAAAAATACTCTCCTGAACAAGTGACTGGAGCAGAAAGCTTTTATACTTTTTAGGCAAAGAAACAACACATTTGTGAAGTAATGAAAAGACAAAGGATTTTGGGTTAGGGACAGTAAATTCTGGGGTAATAAGTAGGGAATATATGGTATGGTGGGGGAGTAAAACTCGTGGAAGATCAGAGATATTTTAGCAAGTTTTTTGTACAGACCCATTTCAGTGTCAACTCCAGTGCCTAATGATAAGGATGTTCTTATCTTCCTGGTACAAAAAGGGCACTTTTCAATGGGAAATTTTTGGCCTGTTTTAGCTAGAAAAGGGGAAGCTCAGCTGCTGTTTATTGAAAGTGCTTTCAGCTCAAAATAATCATTGTGTCAAAATGGCATATTTCAGGGTGGTGTGTCCTGATCTCCTTCAACATGAAGCAGTGGCAATTCATTGTCAACCCACCAACCCATAGAATCATGACTAATAAGCAATTTCTGTTATTTTAACCCACTGAGTTTTAGAGTAGTTTGTTACACATCAATAGATAACCAAAACATGGTATTTCCCAGTTTTTTTCCATAGCTTGATTTTAGTTCCTCAGAGCATCTATGCCATGGCTACCAAGCCCACAGCTATATTTCAAAATGTAATCTGTGTTTTAGAAAAAAAGCAAAAATGAAAAAGAAATGACTTATTCCCTAAAGGTAAACTTAAAATCTAGTAAGAAACCTATGGCATATGTAATTAAATTTGAGGTTGTAAGTGATATTTCCTGAGAGCTTGAGAGGTAAAGTACCATGATGATTGAAAGAAGAATGAAATGTTGCCATGTGTGATGGTCATGAAAATATACCACTCAGATCTCCTGCTGAGGAGAGAATTGTTGACCCTGAGTTCCAGCAGCTGACCCTCAGGGCCCCTCTCTATGTTGGAGCCAGGCTAGTCTTTCCATTGGCTCTTGCCAGCCAATGACTGAGCTTGATGGGGGTACTAATTCCAGCCCATTCTTTTGAGATGTTCAAATCCTCAACAGGAAGACTCTGAATTGAGGATTTCATACTGGCTTGGTTGAAACTTTCACTGAACTGTGTTGTAGTAAGATTCTCTTCCTATGTGATTCCTTCTACCTTGCCTTCATGTGTCTCAGACTTGCATGTCTTTGCCTTCTTCTATCTCATCTTTAGATTTCACAGACTTTCCTGAGGAAAAAAATCTTGCATATCTAATTGCATCTTGCAGTGTGTTTCTCAGAGGGACAGAATTAACACACCAGGTGTATTGGGCCTTAAAAAACAGAATTCGAACACCTTGAAGAGGAATGGCATTCAAAGTAATAGAATGAAAAGAATTGTTAAAGAGGGAAAGCTTGATGACTCACATGCAGAACAAAATTTGACAAGAGCAAAATGAATAGGAAGCGGGATCAAAGGAATAAGACAAGGAAAGTAGGCTGTGGTCTTAAATGCAAAGTGAAACACTTTGGACTTAGGAACAGATAAAGGGCAGGCATGGGAGGATTTTCCATGAACGAGTGACATGACATGAGTTGTACTTGAGGAACAGTAATCTGCAACAGCTGGAACTAGAGAGAAAGCAGATGTAGAGTATGAATTAGATGATTGCAGTCTCATGTTTCTTCCAGTCAGGTAGGAAGTCAAATAAGAAGCCCGATCTTATTAACCAATGGAAAATTTGGCACAGCCTTGGCATAAGGAATAATGACAACAGTGATAACACCCTTATATGTGTACCATGCTCTGGAGTTGATAAAAAGCCTTTTATATAGATTTAATTTTGTTATCATAAATTTAGGGAGTTATTTTTTTTTTTTATCTCTATTTTGTGGAAGAGGAAACTAAAGCTCAGAGACTGGGAAGGATAATGTAATTTAGTTACAGCACGGAGTTTATAGCTAGCAAGGCCATGAATTAACACCAAATTTTCCAATTCCAGGCCTAGGGCTCTTTATGGTCATACCAAGTTTTAAATCCATGAAAGACATGGAGGGAAAATGAATTAGCTAATAAATAGAGAAATTAGAACTTATGGGAGAAGTTAAGGTGGGAGATGGGTCTTTTGGACCCGTGTCTAAAGAGAAGCTGGGGGAAGCTGTAGGAGTTGATGGGAATATTAATGAAGAGATATTAGAGAGAGAAGAGTAGCCAGAAAGTTCACATGAACATTCTAGTTCAATGCTTCAGCAACCAGAGGAGGATCTATAATAGGGAAAAAACAACAAATGCTCATTTAACAAATATTTATTGAACACATACCATTTACCAGCCTGGGATAAAGAGTAAGAAAAATAGACAAAATGGTCTCCATCAAGAAGCTTATGTTCCAGAGATGTTAAAGAAACAGGCTGAAGATTTTTAACAGTCATTAATGAGGGGACTGGTTTGACTACCTTGTACTTAGGACTACACATTATATATAGTCGCGGGGAGGGAGATATGCCTTCACTTTACTGTAAAATGAAGTTGCATCTCTTATTTTTGCTATAATGCTGAATTCAATTTACAGGCATAAAAACCACTCTTGTGTTCTTGATTGGAAAATGTGAAAGCAATTTACCTTTGATGAGTTAATGTACAGCCCCTGGTATCTATATTATAAAAGTTCACAGCTTTTTGGGGTTTATAAAAAACCATATCTGTCTATTAGGATATGTGGAATTTGCCTTGGTGTATTTTTGAGGACTTGAAGACCTGAGATCTTAAAACAGATTTTTTTTTTTATTAGAGGATAATGAATGTGGTTGATGTATTTTATAGAATGCTGTTTCTTGGACCTGTGTTTCTATGTTCTAACTGCTTTCCATCTTATCAGACATATTTTCAGATACAAACAAATATGAGCAGAAGTATTTAAACCATCTTCATGTTTAACTATCTTTATTTATGAGAAATGATTTACTTAGATTTAGATCATCAAGACACTCCATTTTCCCCTCTACAAGTTTTTTGAACAAATACAGTTTTGGATATGCTCTCTAGATTCTTGTGAATCAAACAAGAAAATGTATTCTTTAGGATTACTGAGTTTCTAAATTGTTTATGTTTATGATTTCAAATATAAAAAGCCATATAACTGGGTAACACACATACATATATACACACATACATACATGTGCTGTGCATACAGGCATATTCCTATTCCACAATAAAGCTGAGTTTGCAATCAGTATTTTCTGTTAGTTAAAATAAATCACACACACACACACACACACACACAAACGCCCTATGTACCAATCTGAAATTATGGCTTCAAATAGTAAATGCTATAAAAACCTTAATTGGAGGGCATTAATGGGAACTTCTATAATGCTAGGAAGAAAGCCTCTCCAGAGAGACTTGCTGACTACACACCTGCTTCAGTAAGTGAAAGCAGAACTTGTGCTTCATTTCATCCTTTCAACCTGAGAACTGCTTAGAGTCCTCACTCTTCTCATTCTGATATATCTCTCCTATGAATGACAAGTATGTACATGAGATAATAAAATGTGTTAAAATAGTCTGCTTGGCAGTGTTTTTGCTGATGTATTAATTCACTTCCTTTCACGTGTTCTATCACCATCACGTCTAACCAGATTTTACGAGAGGGCTCACTGAAGTGAAAATCAAGCCAAAGAATCGTTTCATATGAACTAATGAAAACCAGATATAAAAGGCTTTACCAACTGTTTTGGAGCTTTAATTGTCAAGTGGATGTAAATTCTGAGCACCACAAAGTAAAGGAAAGGACAGTAATGAAGAAATTGGGATCACATTGCGATAATTGGTTTAATTAAAGAGACATGTAAATAATGATGGCCTGGATGAAGCCACTCAAATAGGAAGGGGGAAATGTTTTCTCTAAGGTAGGAGAAGAGCTTGGAGGGAAAAGAGTACACCAGTTTGTTTACTCATCTTTGCCACAGTTTGAGAGAAAATCATTGTTAGCATGTTATAGCTGTTCCTACAAAGTTCACTATGTTCAGAGAAATCCACAAGGAAATTCACAATTTAAAAAAAAATAAAAAAAATTAAAAAAACAAAATGTTTCAAAACTTCTGTTGTTTATGGTACTGATGTGATGAATTTGTGGGTCACCATGGGATTAGTTTTGTGATGAGTAAATGGGCACTATAAAAGCTATAATTACGGTGCATAGGTTGTTCCTGGATGTTAAAAAAGTATTTTATTTTACTAAAATAGTCATGCCTATAAAAACTGATTCAGGTAAAGGAGACCAGTGGGTGTTAAAACCATGGGGTGAAAGGTTTTTAGGGAATATGATGCCAAAGTATCATCGAACAGATAATTTACTAAATACAAAGGTATAATTGTATGTTGGAGATATCTATAGATCAGAGTCTCAAATAGTAATTAAATTTAGCATCATACTGATAATGCTTCTTGATATGGTACAATAATGAGTATAAAACATCACTTATGTAATATTTATGCCAAATACTTATACTGAATTTAATCATGAAGAAGCAAAAAGACAAATCCAGAATTTAGAGCACTCTACAAACAACTGGCCTGGATGCTAGCACAAAACCCAAAACCAAAAAACAAAACAAAACAAAACAAAGCAAAACAAAAAACTCCACAGTGTCATAAAAAACAAAACAGAACAAAAATTCCAAAAACTAAAAGGAGAAGACACTGTTCTCACTTGAAAGAAATAACGACAAAGGCAATGATTGATTCTTCTTGGATAGGGAAAAAAGAAAAGAGAGGATAAAATACTTCTTTTGGGGAAAATGGACAAGTATAGAGTATTTTGTGTAGTGTTGTGTGGATATTGACTTTTCTAGTATAATAATGGTATTGTGGTAATGTAGTTGCTTGTCTTATTCTTAGGATTTATATGCTGAAGTAGGACTTAAATGTCACTATGTCTGCAACTTTCCATCAAATGGTTCATCACCAGAAAAAAAAAAGAGAGATAAAGCGAATATGGCAAAATGTGCACAGTTTGATTAATATGTCTGAGGGTATGTAAGTGTTAATTATATTAATATTTCAAATTTTCTGTGGATTTAGTATCTTCAAAATAAAAAACTGGAAATGTTGGCATGACATATGGCTTTTTAAGTTAGAGATAAGCATATTTGGGGCCTGCTGAATAGGTACACACTAAGAAGAATCCAAATCCCCTTACCCCCCAGTATTATTAAACTCCACTATTTGAACAGTTGTATACAGATAAATTAGATAAATCAAAGTGGCAATTATTTTCTGAGAAGTCACAACCCAAATTCCTCATGAAATAAAATAAACTACAATAAAATAAAATGCTGCAATAAAAAGAAACCCTCATTCTTAAAAAGACACTTTCACATGCATTTTCTTATGGAAGAATTTAAACAGACTTAGAAAATGAATAAATGAGTCATTCGGTTATTTTGTTCACAGCATTTATTTGACCCATTCTGTTTACTAATTTGATTTCCCTTATTGTTGTAAATAGATACATTTAGATGTTTGTCAAAAGTCATGCATAAAAATGATGTTAAGAGCATGTAACCCCCTCCTTTTTCGTGGCAAGTCTTTTCAATGTTAACTCCTTAGTACATTTTTTTTAAAGATTTATTTATTTATTTATTTGAGAGAGAGAGAATGAGAGAGAGCACATGAGAGTGGGGAGGGTCAGAGGGAGAAGCAGACTCCCTGCCGAGCAGGGAGCCCGATGCGGGACTCGATCCCGGGACTCCAGGATCATGACCTGAGCCGAAGGCAGTCGCTTAACCAACTGAGCCACCCAGGCGCCCCTCCTTAGTACATTTTTAAATTTTTGTGCTTACACACCCAACCTGTGAAACAGTATTCATGAACATAGAATTGCAAGTACCCGTTAAGCTGTTTCTGTAAATAGTGCAGTGCCTAAGTGTGGAAGTGGCTTTTAATATGAGTCTGATTACATAAACTCTGTGCTTTGTTAACTTAGCTCATTATCATGTGTGATCTGGGAGAATCTCAGGAATGTAAGGATGGTGTAATGTCAGGAAATGGATTAAATACCTCCTCCCCTGCTAGTGTCCTGGTCTGGGCACAATCATGTCTCACCTCCCATATTGCTATTACTTCCTAACTGCGTTCCCTGCGTCCCTCCTGCACTTTTCAATCCCTTCCCACCATACTGATTCTGTTAGAATCTGCAAGGCTTCTTATTTTCTCGGCCTGAAACATTCTTCTCCAAGATATCCCCATGGCTCATCCTCTTACTTTCTTTACTGACCATTATTCAAATGTCACTTTTCTTCATGACCTCTCATGCTGCTGCTGTGGGTTGAATGGTGTCCTCTGGAGGGGGGGAGAAATATGTGGACGTCCTAATACCCAGTACCTCAGAAGGCGATCTAATTTGGAAATAGGATCATTATAGATGGAATTAGTTGAGGTGACGTCATACTGGAGTAGATTGGCCACCTAATCCAATATGACTGGTATCCACATAAGGAGACCATGTGAACACAGAGACACACTGAGAGAACAGCATATGACCATGAAGGCACGGTTGGAGCTACGCTCGTACAAGCCAAGGAATGCTAAAGATGGCCTCCAACCCGGGGCACCTGGGTGGCTCAGCCGTTGAGCATCTGCCTTCGGCTCAGGTCATGATCCCAGGGTCCTGGGATCGAGCCCCGCATCTGGCTGCCTGCCCGGTGGGAAGCCTGCTTCTCCAGATGGCCTCCAACCCACCAGAAGCTAAGAGGCAAGGAAAGCTTCCCTCACAGGTTTCAGAAGGAACATGACCCTGCTGACACCTTGATTTCAGACTTCTAGTCTCCAGAACTGTGAGACAATCAATTTCTGTTGTTTTAAGCCATCTGGTTTGTGGCGTTTTGTTACAGCAGCCCTAGGAAGCAAATAGAGCTGCCCTATCTGAAATTGCAATTCTTGGAATTCCCTGTCCCCTTAACCTGCTTTATTTTTCACCTTAGCACTTGACATTATCTAAGTTGTATATATATTTTTTTGCCTTGCTACCCACAAACCCTACCCCAAATGCCCGCAATCATCAGGCTAGGAGTTTTTCCTGTTTTATTCATTGCTCTCTCCTCAGCACTTGAAAGAGTTCTTGATGTTGTACAGATCCTTCAAAAATATCTCTTGATCGAAGCAATGAAGATATGAATGAATGAGGGAATGAGCCAGGTAATTTGTTTTGTCTTCATGGGGAAGGGGCAGGGTGTTTCAAAATGACATGAGTGTTTTGGAAAATTGTTCCACTTACTGCATAAAATATTGTAAGTGAAAAGAAGCATTTCCTCTTATAAAATATCACACAGAAATTAAAAGTAATTTTTGAAGCATTTAAATGACATGAGGAAATCTTACTGTTCTATGAAAAATGTAGTTTATAAAAAAATTTCTACAATATAATCAGAGCTGTAAAATAAAAGACGTTTTTGAGTAAAGAATAGACTAGAGGAAATATTCTAAATTTCTAAGGATGGTGTTTCTATTTGATGACATCCTGTGATTATTTTGTTTTTATTTTATTATTCCAGAATTACTGGATGTTATGCAATTTAGGTAATTATAATTGACGTTTAAAAATGCTTTTTAAAAAAAGATTTTATTTAGTTTGACAGCCAGAGAGAGAGGAGGGGCAGAGGGAGAGAAAGAGGGAGAGAGAGTGAGAGAGAGAGAAAGAAGGAGATTCCCAGCTGAGTGTGGAGCCCAGCATGGGACTCCAAATGGGGCTTGATATCAGGACCCTGAGATCATGACTTGAACTGAAATCAAGAGTCAGACACTTAATCAACTGAGCCACCCAGGTACCCTTAAAAAATGCTTTTATTTACCTCAGTTAGCCTCATGGCTGCCCATGACTTTGCATAATATCAGGAAAGAATCCAGGAGAGACGTTCTGATAATTCCATGACAAACTTTCAAACCATACCACAGAACTAAGCCACTAAAGTTGCCACTGCTTCAGCCACCTTCACTAAGTTTAAAAACAGAAGCTTCGACTACACGTGTCTGCTCAGAGCCTTGCTGCTTTCATTCCTCCATTCCTTCAGCCAGAAGATGCTGAAGTTAGAAGCTCCTTGTTCAGTGAGGGAACCATAATTCTATCCTTGTTAATTTCAGTTAAAATCTCCTGTATGTGATCTGACTGGCAGTACCCAAATTATATCCAGCTTCCTAACTGCAAGGGAGACTGGGAAATGTTGTTTTAAACTCTACTGCCTCTGTATATTAGAAGCTAATAGGACTGCATGGTGATTGACCATCAGATGAAAAATAATTTCTCATAATGGGGACAATGTTTATTGTACTCATGTTTCTAACATATATCCAGGGGGGAATATGATATCTAACATGTGGGGAATGGAGAAATAGAAAATAAG
Source organism: Neomonachus schauinslandi (assembly GCF_002201575.2). Classification (NCBI taxonomy): domain Eukaryota; kingdom Metazoa; phylum Chordata; class Mammalia; order Carnivora; family Phocidae; genus Neomonachus; species Neomonachus schauinslandi. The sequence continues at coordinate 125,285,130 of NC_058404.1, read as the reverse complement.
ACATGGTTAGGAATTACTCTTAATTAAAGAAACTTTCTTTAGCTCTTTGGTTCATGATAAGTGGAGGATGTCTTCCCTGTCATCAATATTGCGAAGGAGATACAAATTGCTTTCAGAGAATATACAGGAGTAGAATTTAATGAAATTGAAGAACAAGTTCTTGTTGGCTGCTTTCATTGGTTATGGCCAATTTTTTAGACTTTCAATTTTTCTGAATGCAAAATTTTTCCTTCCCCCTCATGAAGATGAAACTAAGCCAAATGTGTACATTTGGTTGGACAGGGACTTAATTTAATCATTAGAGAGATTTTTTTTTTTTGAAAAGAGCTTTTAGGGTATAATACAAGAGGAGTAAAGCCCTTAGACTAATAGAAATCAGGCTTATGATAAATTGATTTAGGCCTTCATTATAGATGGAGGAAAACCAGAAACGATTGCTGAAGATGGGGTAGATAGCCTTACAATATGCTACCCATAGAAATGTAAATTCTACCCATAGAAATTATAAATTACACTTGTAATTTATGAATATAGGAGGAAAACAGAGGTAAACCAAAGTAACTATATTCCCTTCTTCCCCTACTGCCTTACCTCTTTTGTCCTCAATATTGTTTGTCTTGACAATGTATCTAGCTGGCAGACTGGCCAAGAACAGGCCACCTTTACTATGTTCCAAGAAAGTGTAACACTGGAATTTCATTTAATTCATTCCTGTTTTTATAATCTTTATTTGTTCGTTGAATGTTGATTAGGCCTCTGGAGCAGCCTAACAATCAGAAAAATCAAAAAATATCGGCAACTTATGGCAAATAAATTTGAGTGAGTGGTGGGTTTATGATGTGAAGGACTGCTTTTATTTTAAGAAGCTGCTCCATGAAATAAGGAAAGACTTTGAGGGTTAATAAGAAGTTTGAGCTTAATTGTGCAAGACTGTTGAATCTCAGATCTGTACCTCTGAAACAAATAATGCAATATATGTTAAGAAAAAAAAAGAAGAAGAAGAAGAAGGTAGCGGGAGGGGAAGAATGAAGCGGGGGAAATCGGAGGGGTAGATGAACCATGAGAGATGATGGACTCTGAAAAACAAACAGGGTTCTAGAGGGGACGGGAGTGGGAGGATGGGTTAGCCTGGTGGTGGGTATTGAGGAGGGCATGTTCTGCATGGAGCACTGGGTGTTATGCACAAACAATGAATCATGGAACACTTCATCTAAAACTAATGATGTAATGTATGGGGATTAACATAAGAATAAAAAAAAAAAAGAAGTTTGAGTTTACTGATGCAGGGAGTGATAGGATCAGAGCTATGGTTTAGGAGAAAGAGAAAGGTGACTGCAGCCTGAGTAACAAGTTCCTTAGGGCTAGGTTCCCAAAAAGCACAGCCCAGTGTCATGCTGTGAGTTTCCCAAAGAATACAGTGGGTGATGTAAAGAATAACAAACAAACTGATATCCTGAACCACTCTGTTTTCTGCTTGATGCTCTCTCTTTATTCTCTCCTGCTTTCACGGTTCTTCACTGCATTCTTCCTCTTACCACTCAGCCCTCCCTCTGCCTTATGGATCAGTGTAATGCAACTATAAGGCTCTCTTGGGCTTTTGCTCCTGGTCTTCCTGCAGACTCAAATTTTAACTTTCTCTCTTGACAAGGAGAATTCTGGAGTAACCATGTATTTAGCAACAATTTTCCATTGGTCTTTGACATTTCTGTATGTCTTGTGAACGTTGCACCGATTGCCTTTTGTTTTGGACTCTCTTTTTACATAGGTTGCACAGCAGATCTCCTTGGAAGCTGTAGACTGTGTCTTCCTCCAGAGCAGAGGGCAAAGCAGGCAGGTTTAGTGTCCACTAGAAAAAACTCAGGTTTCCTAGGCTCAGGATTCCACTCACGTAATGCAATTCACATTTGGAGGTGCCCATCCAGGACTTTCTGCGTCCCCTCTTGGAACTCAGGGGCAAAAAGAATCCAGGCAAATATGATGTTGCACGTGCTGTTTTCTGCACTGTGAGTACTTTGTCTGACCAGGAAGCTGGTATCTTTTCCAGCATCCTTGAGACTGTGGCAGTCTAATTTTTTAGCTTGCAAGTAATATGAAATCTCAAACTGTTCATTGTTTTTTTCCCGTCTTAGACTTTATTTTAACAGTTTCATTGAGACATAATTCACCATTATAGAGTGTACGATTCAAAGTTTTTATTGTATTCATAGAGTTGTACAACCATCAACACAATCTAATTTTAGACCATTTTTATCACCTCAATAGGAAATTCTCTTTTAGCTCTCACCAGGCAATCTTCCTATCCCCTCAGTCCAATCTAATTTTTGTCTCTACATGTTTTTCTATTGTGGATATTTAACATAAATTAACTCATAAATATATATATAATATTTTAAATTGAATCATAAATATATAAAATATGAATAGATATGTTTTTTAAGATTCATGCATGTTGTGGTGTTTATCAATACTTTATTCCCTTATATTGCCAAATAATATGCTGTTTTATGGATATTCCAACTTTATTTATCTATTCTTTAGTTGATGGATATTTGAGTTGTTTCATTTTTTGGCTGCTATTAATAATGTTGAACATTTGTGTACAAGGTTTTGCCTGAAAATATGCTTTCCTTTCCCTTGGGGATATACCTAGGCGTGGAATTGCTATGCCATATGGTAAGTCTACACTTAACATTTTGAGGGACTGCTGACAAATTTTCCAAAACAGGTGCACAACTTTGCATTTTCACCAGCAAGATATCAGAGGTCAAATTTCTCCATATTCTCTCCAACACTTTTATTTTCGATTTAAAAAATATACATATTATAGCCCTCCTTGGATGTGAAATGGCATTGTGGTTTTGATTTACTTTTCCCTGATGGCTATATTGAACTCTTTCCATGTTCTTACTGGCCATTATAATATCTTTGGCGAGCTGCCTATTCAAAACCTTTGTCCATTTTTAATTGGGTTATTTGCCTTTTATTATTAAATTATATCTTTATATTTCTAGTTCTGAGTTGTTATAAGCTATATGATTTGCATATATTTTCTTCCATTCTAGGCATTGTCTTTTCACTCTCCTGATGATGTTCTTAGAAGCCCCAAAGTTTTAATTTTAATTAAATCTAGTTTATTTTTTATTTTGTTACTTATTCTTTTGGTGTCATATCTAAGAAGACTTTGTCTTGCACAAGGTAACGAGTATTTATACCTATTATTCCAGACTCATTTTTTACCTCTTACATTTAGATCTATGATCTGTGTTTATTTTTATTAACTTTTTTAGCTACTTTGGCTTTCCTATGATTGCTGTTTTCATGGTAGAATTTTCCTATCTTTTATTTCTAGCCCATTTGTAACTTTAAATCTAAAGTGTGTTTCCTATACAGCATATAGTTGGGTCTTGATTTTTCCTTTTTTTTATTGTCTGACAATCTTTCTTTTGGTTGGATTATTCACTCGTATTTAGTGTTATCATTGATAAAATTGAATTTATGTTTACCATTTTACTTTTTTCTATGTCTTGTGTACTTTTTGCTCCTCTGTTTCTACTTTACTGCTTTGCTTTGCATTAATCTTTTGTAGTATAGTATTTTAATTCCTTTAATGATTTCTTTTTAACTTGCATTGCTTGGAATTGTTTTCTTAGTGGTTGCACTAAGGCTTACCATATATATCTTCACTCATCAGAATCTACTTTAGATTTACACTACCTTAATTCCAGTGAGATATAGAAATATTACTCCTATATGGTTTTATTTCCTCCTTTCCCTTTTTGTGTTATGATTGTTATATATATGAACATATATATAATAGCTTAATATCTATATAATAGCTATGTATGTTACAACCCCTTAAATGAGTTGATATAATTATTTATGTATAATTGCATGTCTTTCAGAGAAGCTGATAGGAGAACAAGTATATATTTAAAGTTTTTTTTACATTTACTTTATTATTTACCATTTTTGGTTCTCATTTTTCTGTTGATTCAAGTGTCCATCTCGTGTCACTTCTTTACTTCAATAGTATTTCTTTCTACCCCCATTTTTGTCAAGTATTATATTTCTATATTTATAGGTCCCCCAAAATTGCAGGCATATTGTTTAAGAGAAGCAAGGAGAAGATGCATATACACTGTCTTTTATAATTACATAATTACCTTTATTAGCACTTTTAATTTTTCATGCAGATTTGAATTATTATTGGAATTGCTTGCTTTCAGACTGCAGTATACCTTTAGTTTTTCTTTTAAGGAAGGTCTACTAGCAACAGATTCTCTCCATTTGTGTTTATCTGAGGAAGTCTTTATGTTGTCTCCTATTTTGAAAGAGTTTTCTAGGTATAAAGTCTCCAATTCACAGGTGCTTCCCTCCCTCCAAGTTTTTGAATATATCATCCTACAGCCTTGTGGTCTCCATTGTTTCTGATAAGTTAGCTATTGATAGTATTGGGTTTCTTTTGGAGGTAATGAACAATTTTTTTCTTGCTGCTTTCAAGATTTTCTCTTTGTCTTTGGACTTCAAAATTTTTACCTTGTTATGTCTAGGTGTAGATCAATTCATGGTTATCCTACTTGGAATTCACTGAGCTTCTTTGATGTGTGGATTGTTTTTCATCAAATCTGGGAAATTTTCAGCAATTCTTTAAGTATTTTTCTTCTTTCTCCTTCTCTTCTCCTCCTGGTACTCTCATTATGCATATGTGGCATGCTTAATGGTGTCTCACATTTTCTGAAGCTCTGTTCACTTTTCTTTAGTTTTTTATTCTCTCTGTTCTTCAAATTGCATAATTTCTATTGATCTATCTTCAAATTAACTGATTCTTTCTTCTGCCAGCTCAAATCTACTTTTGAATCCCTATAATGAATTTTTATTTCTGTTATTGTAATTTTAAAATTCCAGAATTTCCATTTGTTCTTTTTTAAAATAATTTCTATCTTTTCATTAAGACTATGTGATGAAACATTGTCATCAGACTTCCATAACATCTTTAAACATGATTTCCTTTAGTTTTTGAACTTATGTATAATTGCTTTGAAGTCTTTGTCTGCTAAGTCCCCCTACCGGGCCTCTTCAGAGATAGTTTCTATTGCTTGCTATTTCCCCCCTTTGTATGGGTCTTACTTTCTTGTTCTTTGCATATCTTGTAATTGTTTTTGTTGAAAACTGGGCTTTTTAGATACTATATTGTAGTAACTGTGGATAATTATCACCCTCCCCTTTCAGAGACGTGTTTTTACTATTTCTTTTCTTTTCATTTATTTAGTGATTTGATTGGACCGTTTTGGTGAAGTCTATTTTCCCTGTAGTGTGCGGCCTCTGATGTTACTCCTCAGAAGAAACAGTATTGTGCATGTGAGCAATGTCATTGGCATGACAGTGGTTTCTAAGGCTCTCTTTCGCTGTCTCTTTCCCTGACCTCTCTGTTAAGCTGTCTGCCTCTGTTGATACCACACCTGGTTGTGAGTTTCCACTAATTGTCTGATGGTGATGACAATGACAATTACTGACTGCATGCCCATTCTTCTTCTTCTGCATAGACCAGGACTCCCAGTGACTTACGATTGTTTCTGGCACTACGAGCAACAGGGAAGCTTTTATTTATGAGCCTTTCATGGTATATTTATTTATTTTTAAAACTTAGTGACTGTTCTTCTGGAAGTTTAAGATTTAATGAGGGGAGAATTTCCACATAAACTGAGGCAATTTTGCTCTCCAGTACGGAAAGCTTTCAAGTATATATATTAGAAACTCTACTAGCTGTACCTGGTCCTTAGAGGAACATATTTTAATCATAGAAGTACAATTTGATAACAGCTAAGGAAACGTCATTTTAGCTCTAAGATACTATAAACACCACTTGGTCTGCTGAGGAAGTACTCTCTGGAGAAGAATTTGCCGTTTTACCTGTACTAAATACTTAACGTTTTTAAAAGGCACATTGTGCATTCATTCAAGATTAATTTAAAGTAATGATTGCAATGCACCCAGTCCCCCTCTCTGTGTGACAGAGTTTGAAGTTTGTCTTTTTTTCCCCTCAAGAATGTTTTATTGTCCTACATAACTAGCAGGGTTTTTTTGCTGAACTTTTTCTGTTACATGTAGAAAATAGTACTTTGGATGTTTTAAGTTCTCCTGCTTAAAGATTATAGATGAATAAACCCTAAGCATATGGCATATTACATGCATTTAGTGTGTTCCTCAGAATACACATAGTTATTTTATTCTGACATATACCCTGTTTATTATTATTATTATTATATTAACAGCCTTGAAAAATACTCTTGTTTTTTGTTGAGCATTAAATGAACTAGTTTGAATGCACTAGTAGAAGTTCTAGCTAAAAAAAAGAAAAAGTAACCATTTTCTGCAAAACATTTTAATTATCAGAAGAATGTTTACTTTTCAAGGAGGAAAGCATATTTTATTAAAAATTATGAAATGACAAAAAGTTATCAAATTACTGAAATTTGACTTTTAGCTATGTGTAGTAAGTAGTCTGAGGGACACTGGGATATATTCTGGAGAAAGCATACTATGGAACCATGTATGTCAAATTAGCATTGAGAATTTATTTAAAATGTAACAAAAACCTCTGAGGTCTGTTAGTGAGATTTTGCTGTTCTTTACACAAAAGCCTTTTTTCCTGCTTAGGTATGAACAGTCACAACAGTAAAAACATACTAAACCCTTCCCTATTCTAGCAGTAATGAAAATAAACAAGACCGTTATGATAAATTAAATAATAAAGAGAAGAAACCTTTTTATTTTCAGAAAAACTAATGTAGTTGAATAAGAACCATCAAAATAAATTATTTCCTCACAGAGATCTGTTTTTCTTTCTTGTTGTACTAAACGCTTCCACAATCTGTCCATTGCCTATGGTAGGGTTCTAAAAATCATTCTCATTTTTCTCTTACCCCCACATGTATTTAATCAGTTATTAAAGCTGTCAGTTCTATATTTTTAATACTCTCAAATCTATATCTTCTTTCTCTACTGTCACTGCACTGACTCAGGCATTACTGTCTCTCACCTAGCTTATCATAATGGTCCCTTCCTGGTCTCCTTGCTTCCGGAGTCTCCCCATGATTCATTTGCCAGAGGGACATTTATAAATCATCCTTATCATTTTCTGGCATTAGAGCAGTCCGTGGTTCCCTGCTACCTTCATGATTAACACACACTTGCTTAGCATGGCATGCAAGGCCCATCATGACCCAGACTCACCATGTTTTTTCTTCTCTTCCCCTTCCTGCTTGCCTTTTCTCCTTCCTCACTCCTCCCCTCTCTGTCTCTCTCCTTTCTTCCTCCCTTGTGAAAGTTGTATCTTCTCTGAAGATAATGGCCTTTGTTCTCAATCTTCATCTGCCTGATTCCTAGATTGACAGTTACCATCCAGCTATCTCACTAGCTTTCACTAAAGTATTTTACTATCCATACCCAAAGTGGTATTTCTGAAGCAGTAATATCACTCTCTAAAGTTATAGGGTGCACTTCTAAATTATGGTAGCCTTCTGTGAGTTTACCATTTTTGAAAGTTTTTTTTTTTTTTTTGCAAATTAAATTTTTTTATTTCAAATTAAACAAATACTTCTTGAGTACCCACTATAGGCTAGGGCATGAACTAGGTATGTTCATATATATTATCTGTTTTATTTTCATAGCAAATAAATAATTTTTTATTTTATTATGTTATGTTAATCACCATACATTACATCATTAGTTTTTGATGTAGTGTTCCATGATTCATTGTTTGCGTATAACACCCAGTGCTCCATGCAGTACGTGCCCTCTTTAATGCCCATCACCAGGCTAACCCATCCCCCCAAGCCCCCTCCCCTCTAGAACCCTCAGTTTGTTTCTCAGAGTCCATAGTCTCTCATGGTTCGTCTCCCCCTTCAATTTCCTCCCCCTTCATTTTTCCCTTCCTACTATCTTCTTCTTTTTTTTTAAACATATAATGTATTATTTGTTTCAGAGGTACAGGTCTGTGATTCAACAGTCTTGCACAATTCACAGCGCTCACCATAGCACATACCCTCCCCAATGTCTATCACCCAGCCACCCCATCCCTCCCACACCCACCACTCCAGCAACCCTGTTTGTTTCCTGAGATTAAGAATTCCATTTTTGAAGGCTTAATGACTATTGTTACTGCTCGTCTTGTCTGTTTCAAGCACATGACTCAGAACTTCTTCAGGGCTAGGATTATGTTTTGCAAATGTTATCATCAGTCGTTCTAATTCAATACCTGAAATATTGTTGGGGCACAATATATGTTTAATAAGCATGATAATTTTTTTTAAAAAGATTTTATTTATTTATTTGACAGAGAGAGAGTGCACAACCAGGGGGAGCAGCAGAGAAATAGGGAGAAGCAGACTCTCAGGAGCCCAATGTGGGGCTTGATCCCAGGACCGCTGGATCATGACCTGAGCCTAAGGCAGATGCTTAACCACTGAGTCACCCAGGTGCCCCAAGCATGATACTTTTTAATATATTTTACTGTTAGAAAAAAAAAAAAAGACGTTAACTCTTTCAGAAGTAATCACAAGTTGTTCAAGAAATCACAAAATAAAATATCAATAAATATGAGTATATAAAAATTGATCATCTTGACATAAAGCCCCATAAATAAAACACATACACACACAAGTGTGGAAACATGACTGAAATAAAAACAACAAATACTTACGGATGTTTGAATGTGCTAGTAGAAGTTCAAGCTAAAATAAAAGTAGCCATTTTCAGCAAAACATTTTAATTATCAGAAGAATGTTTACTTTTCAAGGAGGAAAACATATTTTATTAAAAATTATGAAATGACAAAAAATTATCAAATTACTGAAATTTGACTTTTAGCTATGTGTAGTAAGTAGTCTGTAGATTATGCTTGTAGATGCAGATCTCTGATGGGTCTACTTCAACAACTTTGAAGGTTATAAAAGTTCTCCATTATTTCTGGTGGAATATTAACCATTGGTCTTAGTCTTAAGTATTCATATGAGCTTTTTGTGTTTGTTTTCATTTGTTCTTTCAGTGGAAAGTTTGGAGAGATTCTAGAGAGACAGCAACCAAATGCAATTTTTAAATAGCAGGAGTGGATATTGCTTTCTTCTCTTTGTTTAATTGTCCCTGTGGGTCCATGTGTAATCCAAGAAGATGGCATTTACCAGATTATAATATAGTTAGTGCTTTTCTTCTCCACTGAAACCGTGAGCTCATTGAGAGAACATGTTTCATTAATCTCTTTATCTTTTGTGTCTGGCCCAGAGACTGGGGTTTACAAGCTATTCCAAGGTGTTTTGAGTGAATGCATGGAATTTCTAGTTTGCCTGAAATGATGTGATGATTTGTAGTATGCTTACAAACTTTGGTTATGGAAAAAAAAGACAATACACACAGCCATTTGTTCTGTTCTGTCTGTTTTAGACAATTAAGCCCTAAGGAAAAAGGACAGGGATGGGTCAGCATTTTACATATAGCAGGCCACCAGTAACTCCCCCTAAACAGGATTGCCTTTTTTTTTTAAGATTTATTTATTTATTTATGAGAGATAGGGACAGAGATAGTGAGAGAGAGCATGAGCGGGGAGGAGAGGGAGAAGTAGACCTTCGCTGAGCAGGGAGCCCATCATGGGGCTCGATTCTAGGACCCTGAGATAATGACCTGAGCCACAGGCAGACACTTAACCAACTGAGCCATCCCAGTGCCCCCAGGACTGTCCTTTTAAAATGAGCCACAAATCACTTTCAGCATATTAAATTTCCACTAAACAACCAAGTTACCGTATATAATCAAAATTCTATCATAATTTATATCAAATTAACAATTGTTAGTCCCTACACTCTTCTTCATCAAGTTGATCTATTTGCAAGATTTTGGCTCTTAGATTGACATTTGGATTGTGTTTAATGAAAATTGTATCATGGAAAGAATTTTATTAGGTTGGTGAACTATTTAGAGATATTTCTACAGGATTTGAATACTTTAAAAGATATAAGACAGTGTTTCTATGGAGTAATCTCCATAGAATCTCCAATGTAATCTATGGAGTTTATCATGTTGAGATACCTGCTACAAAAAGGTGGTTCCATCAGTGTGTCACCTGCTATATCCTAAGCATCTGAGAAACATAATCCTGTGATTGATTAGTAGCTGTGCTATAGGTTGAATTGTGTTCCCCCATCCCCAAGAGATACTTTGGAGTACTAACATGCAGCACCTCAGCATGTGACCTTATTTGGAATAGGGTCTTACCAGAGGTAACCAAGTCAATATGAGATCATTAGGGTGGGCTCTAGTCCAATATGACTAGTATCCTTTAAAAAGGGCAAATTGGGACAAATATGTGCACAGGAGAATGTCGTGTGAAGATGAAGACAGAGAATGGGGTGATGTATCTGTAAGCCAAGCAATACGAAAGACTGCCAGCAGACGACCAGAAATATGGAGAGAGGCAAGGAACAGATTCTCCTTCACAGCCCTCAGAAAGCATAAACCCTGCCAAAACCCTGATCTTGGGTTTCCAACTTCCATACTGTGAGACAATAAATTTCTATTGTTTAAGGCACATAGTTGGTGGTACTTAGAGCAGCTCTTGGAAATGAATAAGAACTAAGTACCAAGTAATGAATGGCACATATCATTTGTTCATAGATGGAGTCTATATTAGTTCAGGACCTCCAAGGAACAGATGTCAAGAAGGGATTAAATGTGCAAGATGTTTAAGTAGGAGAAATGCCTGTATGAAAGAAAAGAGGGAAGGAGCGAGGTAAGCTGGGACAGCTGGGTAAGGCTAGGAGAGCCATCTGATCACCATGTAAGTCTGATACTGAGTGAAGGAAGATGGGAAGATGATGGATGGATGTATCCTAGATTACCTTGCAGTTTGGCAAATCCACTGTGGTGTCTTTGAATCAAAGTCAGCTGTCAGAGGTATGTTGGGTTTTCCAGGAACAGGTTAGCCTTAGTATCCCTATCATATTCTTCTACTAATTGTCAGCAGCTGAGGGAGGCATGTCCTCAGCTTAAATGAGGTGATGGACTTCAAATGCAGTTTGGGGTCCTTGGATAATGCCACTCCTCCAAGGGGGAAGTCTGGGAGGCACAATCTCATGGACCCTAGAGGTGCTGTTCAAGTGACTCAAGAACAGATACAGAAAATCAAATGTAAATATCTGTATAAGACTAGAAAAAATCCAGCCACCTAGAATATAGGTTAGGGCAGACTAGGCTGTGAAGATGAATCAACCTTGCCATGTAAAGGCTCAGCACAAAAGAAGCTTTTATTGCTGACAACCCAGTTCAGTGATAAGAAACTTGGGAGGATGCGTGAAGAGATCGCTCTCCTCTGCTCCACATAGATAATGAGAGACACGGTAACAGTAACCCTGCAATCCTAAATATGTGGCTTCCAAATTTTCCCTAAGGTAGGGGTTGAAGTCACCAGCCCAGTTAGCTAGAAGGGGAAAAATATGGAGTCATGCATATATGAGAGATTTTTGCCAAAGCCTTGAAATGGCACCTTTGTTCCACTCATTTTCCACTGGCTAAAACTCAGTCACTTGACTCAACCCAATTGCAAAGTAGGCTGGCAAATATACTTGAGCTATGTGCCCAGGAAAAGAGAATGGATCCTGGTGTACATCTAGTCATCTCTACCGTACTTGGAAATGATCAAATTTCCTAGTATGTATACATCCGAGGATGTATTTTGGCATCAAGTACAAAGAATTCTAAAGGATTATCTGCAATTCTCAGCTTTTATCCAGCTGTTTGACATTATGCAAGGACAGAAGATAGTCATTCGCTAATGCTTTTAGGATTAAAGGTACCTACAATATTTGGATACACACTACTATAATGTAAAGTAAATAAGCATACACTAAGGGGATTATTACAATTTCATGTTTCATAATTGAATAATTTTCCCCCAGTTTTTACAAACAAAAAATGCAATTAAGTGTTCTAGAAATAGACTTACAGATGGTCCAAATGAAAATGTATGGAGGTGGAAAATTCCGACATGTTCAATCAGTCCTATAAATAAATTCCTCTTCAGTTTTGTGTTACAGGTTTCTAAGCGTATTTTTAGGCTCATCTTTCTTTGGATTGTCTGATTCTGGGTGTGTATGCATTCATAGGCTTGTAATAAGAAAGTTATGGGAAACTAAAGGAGTACAAGTTATATTTTTAGTAGCAAACCGGTAAAACAATAATTAGGAATACATAAGGAATAATCATCAGTGATATTAATCTTTGTAGAAAAACAATATTAACTAAATCTAGATAAGTATCAGAGTTCACAATGTGACTTGCTATCTACTTCTCCCGAGTTCCCAATGTGTACAGTGATTATTCTGCCACCAGTAGACAGCCCCACCTTTGCTCAGAGTGTCCTGAATCCAGACTGAAATAAAGCCTGACAATTATTAGTGTAACCCAGATTGTCAGGAAGACCTAGATTGGAAGGCCAACTGTATTACTAATTAGATGTATGCCCTTGGAAAATTTACAGGTTCCTCAAACTCTCTAAACCTCAATTTCTTTATGTGTAAAAGGGTAATGATGATGTCTCCTCATACATTGCTGTAGGGAATAAGTGAGATTATTTTTACATAGTGGTTATCACACATCTGATATATGATTACTGTTCCATCATGTTGTAAGTTATCATTATTATTTACACACACACACACACACACACACACACACACACACACACACCCTTTACTCCACTAGTTAGTGGTGTCCAGAAAACAGTTCTTAGTTTAGGCTGAAATATTTGAAAATTTACTTGACCACTTAGTATTTCATCTACATTATCAAATGCAGATCCCTAAATAACTATAGGAGTTTGATCCCCCTGTTTGGTTTGGGGGGGGGCTTAGATTTCACGGGGGACTCCTAGGTTTTTGAAATCAGCTTGTTCCCCACCCTCCAGCTTCATTTTTATGAAACTGTTCCTGGAGGTCGGACTGAGTCTGTGCCCATTTCCTCCTGATTTTACCAATGGTTCCAATAATGCACCTTACTCCTTCCTGGTCAGCCAAATTTGCATCTCAGTGAGGGCTGCCAATGGACTGCATTTACTAAAGCCCAACCTTTGAAATTGCTCTTTGGTTTTATTTTATTCCTTTTTTTAAAGATCTAATTTTTTTATTTGAGAGAGAGAGAGAGCGAGCAACAGAGCACGAGTGGGGAGGAGGGGGAGAAGCAGGCTCCACGCTGAGCAGGGAGCCTGACGTGGGGCTCAATCCCAGGACCCTGGGATCATGACCTGAGCTGAAGGCAGACGCTTAACAGACTGATTCACCCAAGCACCCCTGCTCTTGATTTTAAATCCTCCTCTGGCTTGCTTGCCCTGCCCTTAGTGTGCCCTGTCATCACCTGAGTGTCTTCCACACAAGACTAAGGTCTTCCTTCACTTTTTCATGAGAGACATGGTAGTTTGAGAGTCAATTTTTTATATCTGTTATTCTCATGATCATTATTTTTTCTGAGGTAATTTTTATATATTGCTTTAAAAATCTGTATATCAGATTTAGTAACCTCTCATGTGTAAGAGTAAATTCATAGGATAAATGATGACAAATTCATACTTTTTCTTACCCCATGTTTTAATGGTTATAGTAAATAGTGAGATTATATTCTAATTTTGAAATCATTTTTGATGAAAATTTGGGTTGGAAAAACCAAAATGACATGCAATTTTCCATTTAGGGCTTTCCCCCCCCAAATGTCATATATATATATGACTTTAAAATAAGAACACGTATGGTCTTTTATATAGTAAATTTATTTTAACATCACTTCATTTTGAAACTACTTGCATTTTAATGTGAGGGAAATAATGCTGCCTCATGCAAATATTTTTTTGCATCACATGAGTATTAATTCTTTCATCTGATCCTTCATTTTCTCATTTCACTACCCTATGCCAAGATACTACATTAAGCTTTAGGCTTTCAAGAAAGAATAACAGAAATTATCCATATTTTTAGAAAGTGTACACTCTTTGCAGCCCATGAAGCTAAAATAATTATCTTTAAGTGGAACATATTTCATTTGTGAGATCATTCATTCCTTCACTGAGTAATTATTGAGCATCTATCTATGCTATATATAGTATTTCGTGGGTTTGTAGAATAGAGTAGCCAATAAGAAAATCAATTATTTTTTCGTGTGTCTGTTAGCTATTTGTATGTCTTCTTTGGAGAAGTGTCTGTTCATGTCTTCTGCCCATTTTTTGACTTGATTATTTGGTTTTTGGGTGTTGAGTTTGAGAAGTTCTTTATAATTCATTATCATTAGCCATCAGGGAAATTCAAATCAAAACCACATTGAGATACCACCTTACACCAGTTAGAATGGCAAAAATTGATAAGGCAAGAAACAACAAATATTGGAGACATTGTGGAGAAAGGGGAACCCTCTTACACTGTTGGTGGGAATGCAAGCTGGTGCAGCCACTCTGGAAAACAGTGTGGAGGTGCCTCAAAAACTTAAAAATAGAGCCACCCTATGACCCAGCAATTGCACTTCTGGGTATTTACCCCAAAGATACAGATGTAGTGAAAAGAAGGGCCATATGCACCCCAATGTTCATAGCAACAATGTCCACAATAGCCAAACTGTGGAAAGAGCCGAGATGCCCTTTAACACACGAGCGGATAAAGAAGATGTGGTCCATATGTACAATGGAATATTACTCAGCCATCAGAAAGGATGAATACCCAACTTTTGCATCAACATGGATGGAACTGGAGGAGATTATGCTAAGTGAAATAAGTCAAGAAGAGAAAGTCAATTATCATATGGTTTCACTTATTTGTGGAACATAAGGAATAGCATGGAGGACATTAGGACAAGGAACGGAAAAATGGAGGGGGGGGAATCAAAGGGGGAGATGAACCATGAGAGACTATGGACTCTGAGAAAACAAACTGAGAGTTTTAGAGGGAAGGGGGGTGGGAGGATGGGTTAGCCTGCTGATGGGTATTAAAGAGGGCACATACTGAATGGAGCACTGTGTGTTATACACAAACAATGAATCATGGAACACTACATCAAAAACTAATGAGGTACTGTATGGTGACTAATGTAACATAATAATAATAATAAAAGAAAATAAATTATTACCATTTTTTAAACCCACTCTAGACAAAATCCAATTGTTCCCCTATATGCAGTGGAATTCACAATATACAACATCACCTCTTACAGAAATAGGGCATTAGAAAGATGGGAACAGTGCGGGTGTTCCCCTGATTTTTCCACTACAGTGTACTCTACGACTTTCCTTCCTCCCTATCATCTCCATTCTCCTATTTCCTGGGATGTAGGATGAAATGGCAAAATCAGGTTCTATTCCAAACTCACTTCCCCTCTAGCCATTTTGGTATAGTGGAGCAATGAACTCAGGGAAGCAAATGCCTGCTTCTTCTTCTCCTGGAAATGCTATCATAGCACAGCAAAAACTTGAATGGAAGTCCTGCCAGTATCTAGAAAAATACCTCATCTCCTGGATTGTCATTATGAACATATGAGGTGACATTAACCTTTTTTTGAACTACTTTCTAAGTATTAAGAAAATAAAAAAAAGTAAATGTCCCTGATTATTATGCAATCCTAGGTGACTCATTATACTTAAGTAAGTGGGAATACTAATCTCTAAGATCATAACTAATCTCAAAGATTATAACACTAATCTCAATTCTTATAAGAATTGTTTAGGGTGTCAACAAATTAGGACCTAGATGCTCTTAAAACGGACTTTGTTTTAAAAAGATCAGTGCAGAATCATACAAATGGAGAATCTTGTATTGTTAGAACTTAATAATGATGTCAAGAACTAAGAGACACAGCTCCTACTGTTTAAAAACTATTTTTCACAACTGGAAGCAGTTGTCCATATAACTTCAAATCTATGAAAGTTTATATTTTAGCTAACAAATAACTTAGATTCTCAACTTATCACATTAATTTTCTATAAAATTCACAATGGAGGAAAACAGCAAAATTCTGACATTTGTTGATTTTTTGGGGGGGGCGGGAATCAAATTTCACCCTTAGAAAAATAAGTTATAGTTTAAATAAATTTGACCATTAGTGATATCACATGTTAGATCCTGACATAGGAATGCTATATTATTTTCTAAACTCTGGTCTCACTACAAGTTAAGGATGTGCATTTTTATACCAATAAAAAGATTATTATGTATGTATTTGACTACAAATTGAAGTGCAGCAGATCCAATGACATAAGTGATATAGAATCTCCCTCACACTCTTTCCTCCTTTTCTTTCTTTCTTTTTCTTTCTTCCTTCCTTTCTTCCTTTCTTTCTTTCTCTTTCTTTCTTTCTTTCTTTCTTTCTTTCTTTCTTTCTTTCTTTCTTTCTTTCTTTCTTTCTTTCTTT